>NC_068369.1:47893920-48193920 GCF_020536995.1 Dreissena polymorpha
TTTGATGCTTAAGGAATAAAATGGACCTAAACACAAAACTTAACCAAAATTGTCAATTTTCTAAGTATAAAAAGGGCACATAATTCTGTCAAAATGCATGCCAGAGTTATCTAACTTTGCCTGCCCAGTCCCCTCATGATAGTAAGTAAGTGTACCAAGTTTGAATGCAATAGCATTGATACTTACTGAGAAAAGTGGAACTAAACGCAAAACTTAACCAAAATTTTCAATTTTTTAAGTATAAAAAGGGCACATAATTCTGTCAAAATGCACGCCAGAGTTATCTAACTTTGCCTGCCCAGTCCCCTCATGATAGTAAGTAAGTGTACCAAGTTTGAATGCAATAGCATTGATACTTTCTGAGAAAAGTGGACCTAAACGCAAAACTTAACCGGACGCCGACGCCAACGCCAACGCCAACGCCGACGCCAAGGTGATGACAATAGCTCATAATTTTTTTTCAAAAAATAGATGAGCTAAAAACTGACTAGAATAACAGGAAAACTCAAGATTATTGATTTTTAAACGTTATACAAAGCCATAATACCATGTACCTGACAAAAACTTGTGTGTTGCTAACATCAAACAGAAATGTTAAAAGTGATGTATATGTACAGAACTTAACTGACATTTAAAAAAAAATCATTCTATACATAAGGAGGACGTCACTACGTTAATTGTCTGTAAGATCGGTGTGTACCGGTGTCTTACAATGCATATTCTTTACAAGGGAGAATATTCTTGTTATCTTGGCAAAGAAAAAAATGTTAAGGGTTGCTTCCCTTGTGAACAGTACAGTGTAGTACATGTATCACATGGAACTATCGGAATATCTCGGGCTTCGACGATTAAACGTATACAAAATATACTCGGAAAAGTTGAGTGATATCTCCACAGAAATAATGGCTTTAAAGGCATTTTTTCTAAGTTATACAATTATAATGACCACTTGTCCGGTTGGACTAGCAAATTTCTTTATTTACTTGTCCGGACTAACGATTTGGTTGTCCCGGACAGTCGGACTACCTTTAATGTCGAGCCCTGAGATGTAAAATTAATGACCCTCTTACAAAAGAAGCTTTTAGATGCAGTCTTCTATTTACAATTATGGTACATGAACAAAATTACAGTAAAGGCAAGATTTACCTGTGTTTAAGGAATGCACATTTCGTGCAGCATAGGTCATTGTGGTCATCACATAACATTTTCAGGTTCTCTTCTTTATGGACATCACATTTCAGAACAAAATCTTCCACCTTCTTGGCCACTGGCCATTTCTTCATATCTCCCCTTCCAAAGGGGGAGTGTTTTGTGAACAACAGGTGGTGCATGTTTATACAATTTCGGCAATAAAACTTCATGCATGATTCGCAGTAGAAATCAGCCGTTTTATCCAATTTGTTGTCTTCACAGGTCGAGCACAAGAAGTCTTGGAACATGTCAGATCCCTTGTAAAGGTTGGATTGTGGAAAGGTTGCCATTTTACTGAATGAATTGACTTTGACAAAACAGCAGCCTTATAGTTACATTTACCTTCGTTTGAGTTCCCTCGTTATCATTCACTCCGGATAGCAGACGATTTATTACAGAGGATTCCGAAGATAGTCGCTGTCAATCGGAAATCCTCGGACAATTCCGCCTTAAGGGCGATCGTGTGGTGTAGCCCACTGTCCGAAGCATTCAGATTTAGTTGCTGTATCACGATTGTGCATTTGTTTATATTGGGACAATCCGGTCTTCGGGGGCAGTCTACAGTTTTTCTGGAAAATCCCCAGGACGACAAGCACTGGTCTGCAAAACACCCTCAAAACAAGGCCTTCAGTCACAACCTGAAAATATATTCAGACCATATTCATTGCGGCCCATTAACAGCTTGAAAATAAAGCACAAAACAATGCAGAAAAAGCTCTTTAAATTTATATCTGGGGTAAAATAGACCTTTTCGGGGGTCTCGGAAATTGCCCATAAAAACCCCATTTTTAGATAAACCCGGCAATCACATTCAACTTTCCGGGTAAGAATACGCACACAGTCGACAACATGCTTTGCACTATCAAAGCAAATGCTTTCAAACTAACCCAAACAAAATGGGTCATTACCGTTTACTTTTTTTGCATTGTTAACTTATTTAAACCCACTGTTGAAATATGTCAAATGCAGGCTGTCTCAAGCAGGAAGTACCTGTGTTTACTTCTCACTCAGCATGTTGTTGTTGTTGACTTAAATTCAGTCAGCTCACTTAGTTTCGAATTACTAAAAACATGTGAAATTACTAGAATGTTGACCATTTATACTTACATTTCAGCTCCTGTTTTGTTTTAGGCCATACACCTTAAATTCAGGAAATTGACTGCCTCCTTATCGCTATTGCTATCGGGTTTGTACCATCGTCGGATACCCACGTTCGACCCATATTTTGCTTTATTAGTTGTTCGTGTAGCGAACAGCTAATGTTGTTACTGAAAATTTCAAGCCATTTCGATTTATCTACGAAAAGCCTACTACACGCCACACCTGCAGTATCCGCGCGAGAAAGAGTTGTATAGATCTAATTTATGCAAGAGGTTTGAATTCTCCAACTACATTCATTCACAGATGGAAACATTATGTGAATATCGTGTTAAATGGATTATTTTTGAACGGAGCTTATAGAAAAGAAACAATAAATAATGTTTGTATTATATGTGCCGCGGAAGAAATTATTTATGAATAATTAAAATAGTCCACTATCTGCTGCGTCTTAGTGGCGTAGTACGGTCATTCATAATCTGAGGTTATTAATAGATTCGGGAAAATCGCTGCGTCTTAAGGTTCAGGGGGGGGGGGATAAAATTCATTAAAACTTCGCTTTGGTTTTTCTTCATTGAATGTGGTACAATATGGTCAAACTATATATCATTTTAAAGCTAAAGACTGATAAAATAACATAAACACATTTTTTGACAGTCAATATTTGTGTGCTTTATTCATATTTTGGTTTAAAACCAATACATTTTTACACTAATTTACAAAATCTCAATCTAAAGTTAGGAAGGATATGCACTACCTTAAGTTGAATAAATACAAAGCTATATACATATACAAGGTCAAGTTAGCAACATTTCACAGTAAATTATTGTCATAAAACAACAAATGAGTTTTTATTCAACTGCCTTTTTGGATAAATATCCTAAACAAAGTTCTAAAAATAACTTAAACGTAACTACTTTTTAAAAATCCAGGTATGGTGGATAATAAGAGTCACAATTTTATTTCAAAGGCTTAACAATTTTGTTATTTACCTCTCAACCAAATTGCAAATTTTTACCATCTCAAATTGAAATAGATTGCAGACGACATATAAAATTATACAGGAATATAAAGAAATTGGCAAAACGATTGATTTTATATTTCGATTCCTTCCCATTCGATACCCATTTTGAAAGCGTGGCCATCGCTGTGATCCGTAGAAAAACGTGCAAAACAAATCGGTCGAAACCACGTGCAGTGGTGAGAAAACCGGGTATGTGTATACACATACCTGAGTAAACACATACTTAGTTTGACAGTTGGGTGGCAACTTTTAAAACAACTATTAACATTAATCAGTAAGAGATCGCACTAAATAATAGAAATGACCACGTAGAGATATAATCACTTACCTTATTACAAATATTTTCCAGCTGAAAATTGTCCCCCACACGTCTTTTTTAGTTTATTTGTATTGTTTTTCTGGAGCCGAAGTGCATCTCACAGAATATCCATCCAACTTCCGTTGTTTTCACTTTCGTTATTAAAAACTCCGTTTAAAAGAATTTCTACTTTTAGATTGTTAAAGCGATGTATTATTATATATTATCGATAGAATAGTATTCCGTGATGAATTGAACAGAGTTACGTATCGATCTTTCTATCAGTCTGTACGCGTACTATTTTAAGCGCAATAATATATGTCGTGTGATTCGACAACGATTGTAAACATTGGTGAAATGCTTATTACATATTTATTCTTTTGAGTGTTTATGAGGTCTGATCGTGCAGTTTGCAAACATCAACGGAAAGATTACAATCCAATGCATTTGTCATCGTCAACCGTTTGGAATGTCAATTAGGCGATGAGTGAGTTTTTAGCATGTTTCTTTCTATTTTATTAATTTAAAAATGGCTGCCCCCATGGTGATGAAATGACATGTGTTCGAGTTTTGATATTTCTAGATATGTAAACTTTTTTTACTATTTAAGCGTAACTTGCTCTCGTCAATGTCGATATTATTCACTAGTTATATAATTTTCCTCCGAAATACGTGGAATAAACATGATTCAGATTTTTGAAAATAATGTATATTTTAGTGTTAAAATCGCTTTGTATCATGATTGATTTTGTGGATGTTATTATACGTTGATGTACAAAATTGGTAGCAGTTTGAAGGAAAAACATCCTTTAAAGCACATGTGCATACATTTTCAATGTGGCACTCTTCCTTTAGTCAAATTTGAGTTCAATGCTAGGGGTCCCACATTTTTTCAAAATGAAGCCTCTACATAAACCTTAATGACGTAGTACAGTTCATTCATAATCTGAGGCTATTAATAGATTAGAGAAAACAACGCAATAGTGTAAGGTTACGCTTGTTTATATTCTCTATAAAACGTTGAACAAGAGTTCAGAATTCAGACAAGAATTCAGGAATACGATAGACAACAACAAAAATGCTTCATAATCGCTAAAACCGAATATATAAAAAACAATTAAATATAACAAGAATTATCTGTTTCGTAACCTCGTTCATGCTTCTACAGCGGGGTTAAATATGATATTTCTGGGAAACGTTCTTTTGTTCTCAACAGATAGTGGCGATCTTTTGTATTAACGGGTGTAGGTTAAGCTTGTTTATATTCACAGGTCTCAATTTCTAAAACGTTGAACAAGAGTTAACCAATTACTACAGGTATACTATAGACAACCACAAAAATGCTTTATAATCGCTAAAACCGAATATTAAAAAACAACTAAATATAACAAGAAATATCTTTTAAAAATGTATTCGGCGTAAATGCTGATTTTGAAATAAAGTTTGAAATTTTCGTTTCTAAATAAATAAATTGAAAACAAAAGTTTATCTATTGTGTGTGTGCGTGTGTTTTCACTTGTAATTCGCATATTCACCGCATGAAATGTGTGTTAATATAGTCAAACCACACATTAGTGTTAGTAGATACAAATTATACTTCGGGAGTTCACATCATATGTGTCCTCATATGGCTTATTATGAGTTAATTTCTACGCCATCGAAATATATCGTATGTTAATATTTAACACGCAGTTTTCCATCGAAACATTCAAATCACACATTCATAGCCACGTCATGCGAAAATGGGTCTTACGGCGTTTCGGCCAGCGTAGCTGAAGCCCAGCCTGTGCATTTGCGTAGTATGGTCAGAGGCGATGTTGTCCGCTATAAAATCGCTTAGTGTTTTATGGTCTCATTATGTATCTCCTGACCAGACTGAGAGCTGCGCAGACTGTGTGGGCTAAAGCTATGATGGGCGCATATGGCATAAGACCCATTTTCGCATGACGCGGGTCTTTTTTAATCTAATTGCGAGTTGTAAATGGAACATTTTAGCACAATTCATTTAGATATAGAATTGAATTCACAAAAGCAAATATAGCAAACTGGCAAATAATGGTACGTGCTGACCGAGTACGCAAACATTTGTGCTTAGATAATTAAACGATTTTCCCTCGACATGACATTATACTATTTCGGTAGTGTTTTTAAAATTCTGATTTCTGTACAGGTGGCCGTCCTTTGTCTGCACAGGCTTTGCCCGATACCTTGATGATAACTGAACATTGCTCAGTGCTTTTCCTGGCACTAGATGCCAACACGATCTTATTCGAAATCGGACGATGTTTTTACCGCATAAAACCTTCACTCGATTTTCCCTTTCCCACTCAGAAGCAAATTAAAAATGCCCATGTGCAAACAGCATAAAACCAGAACATCATGCGAGTAACTCGCAGTCTGTTCAGGTTTTATGCGGTTTGCTGCTCATCAGTATCTAAGGGTTGGAGATGAAGCTTTTAATTTTGAAATTAGTAAAAAGGTCTTAAATTTAATTTAACTTTCTATGGAACTACACATACGTCAAAATACGTTCCTAAGTGGTAAAGGGTTAAACATGTACCACAACTTCATCTGTTGAGTCGTTCTAATGACGTATTGCACCTTTCTGAGATGTGATCAGGTGATATGGTAAGGTGTGAAACTTGATTGTTTAGACCATTGGTTGTCGGGATATTGAATCGGATGGATGTTTAGTTCACCTGATAAGGTAAATGTGAAATTGTGTTACGCATTCTGTATCGGTGTGTGCTTTGCAATTGAGACAGTGCTTGTGAGAAAGATACGTTTTTTGACCGTGTTTTAGTTAATTGAAAAAAATTCATAATGGAGATGTAAAACTTGTTGAAACAAAATAGGTGACTGATTTACCGCTCGAAATATTAAAAAAACATGATGATATTAATGGAAAGGAGCATAACCTAAAAACAAATTTATATGTGTTTTATATTCTCCATGAAAATATAGGTATTAAACAATTAACACGTGCGCCTAAATGTGTATGTGTACTTTAACGGATCGGTTTGAACTTTCAACACTGTCAATTATCGTAAATGGAAGGTTTCCACGCTGCAACTAATTTGGAATAAATATAGCACATTGTCAGTTGCAACTTTTTAAAACTTAAATCAATAGATTTGGACAAAAAATATCGGGGACAAAATCTTTGTCTGTATTCAATATACGTCGTGGGTGGTATCTCTAACATATTTTTGTTCAACAGCTGATACACCATGGCCAACCGCTGAAGGTCACATATACCCGTCTGAATTGTGGATCGACATCTCTGCCGTTGCTGTTAATAAAAAGATAAGTGGTATCATTTTAAAAGGTCAAAGATAACGTAGGACAGTTTTGCTTAAATAGATAATTGTGATGTGCGATTGTTGTTGACTTCCTTTGGTAACTGCTGTTGGAATGCAGACAGACAACACTGTCCATTCGACTTGATTTATAGAGCTAGGTCGTTTAAACATTGTTGGAGCTCAAACTTGGGCAAGGCTCCTCAGTTTATAGCGAGGGACACACTTTTTTGCCCGCAAGCGTAAACACACTGACGTGGGTCGATTGTGCGAAAGCGAGTCCGAGTCAGCGTAAACAGTGTTAAAACGCTTTAGCTCTGAAAATCAAGTTTAATCGATAAGGGTTCGTTCTGTTTTCCAACAGCAGTACTGTTTACCAAAGGCAGAAAGTAAGGTATGACATCATCATATCTCTTTTTTCAGTGCTGCAGTATAACGTAAACTCTGACATTTTGTTGCATATGGGCGTATTCTAATTTACCTATATATGCTAATACGTGTGTATGTTATTTATCTGCAACTAATTTGGAAAAAATAGCACATGGTCATTTGGAACACTTTACAATTTAATCAATATATTTGGATACAAAATATTGGCGATGTATTCTTTGTCTGTATCCAATATATGTCGTGGTGGTATCTGTAACATAATGTTTGTTCAACAGCTGTCCGTGCATTGGTCTAAGGGCAGGAACCCTACATGAGCTCAGAGACACCATGACCAACCGCTGAAGGTCACCTATACCAGACTGAAGTATGGACCGTCATCTCTGCCATTTTTGTGAATAAAAAGATAAGTGATATCATTTTAAGCGAGGCTGTTTTCGGAGAAAACCCGAGCTATTGTCATAGCCAGCTCGTCCGCCGTCCGACGTCCGCCGTCCGCCGTAGGCGTCGTGCCTAAACCTTAACATTGGCTCTAAAATCAAAGTGCTTCCACCTACAACTTTGAAACTTCATATGTAGATGCACCTTGATAAGTTCTATACGTCGCACCCATTTTTGGGTTTCGAGATCAAAGGTCAAGGTCACTGTGACCTCTAATATCAAACTTTAACATCTGAAATCAAAGTGCTTCCACCTACAACTTTGAAACTTTATATGTAGTTGCACCTTGATGAGTTCTACATGCCACACCCATTTTTGGGTCACTAGGTCAAAGATCAAGGTCACTGTGACCTCTAATATAAAACTTTAACAAAAACCTTAACATTGCCTCTAAAATCAAAGTGCTTCCACCTACAACTTTCAAACTTCATATGTAGATGCACCTTGATGTGTTCTACACGCCACACCCATTTTGGGTCACTAGGTCAAAGGTCAAGGTCACTGTGACCTCTAAAAAAAAATCTGACAAGCTTTCGCAGCCGAGCGTGGCACCCGTTATGCGGTGCTCTAGTTAAATGTCAAAGATGACGTTAGACAGGTATGCTTAAAGTGATAATTGCGATGTGCGATTGTTGTTGACTCCCTTTGGTAAGCATTACTGCTGTTGGTATGCAGACAGACAACACTGTCCATTCGACTTGATTTATAGAGCTATGACGTTTTAACATCGTTGAAGCTCAAACTCGGGCAAGGCTCCTCAGTTTACAGCGAGGGACACACTTTTTTGCCCGCAAGCGTAAACACACTGACGTGGGTCGATGGTGCGAAAGCGAGTCCGAGTCAGCGTAAACATTGTTAAAACGCCTTAGCTCTGAAAATCAAGTATAATCGATAGCGTTTTCGTTCTGTTTTCCAACAGCAATACTGTTTACCAAAGGCATTAAGCAAGGTCTTACATCATCTTACCTCTTTTTTCAGTGCTGTAGTTTAACGTAAACTCTGACCTTTTGTTACAAATTGTGTATTATAATTTACCTATATTTGCTAATACGTCTTTATGTTTTTTATCTGCAACTAATTTGGAAAAAATATAGCAAATGGTAATTTGGAACACAATTTAATCAATATATTTGGTCAAAAATATTTGCGACGTATTCTTTGTCCGTATCCAATAAACGTCGTGGTGGTATCTCTAACATATTTTTGTTCAACAGCTGTCCGTGCATTGTGATAAGGGCACGAACTCTACATGGGCTCCGATACACCCTGGTCAACCGCTGAAGGTCACCTATACCAAACTAAAGTATGGACCGTCATCTCTGCCATTGCTGTGAATACAAAGATATGCGATATAATGTTTTTAAAGGTCAAAGATGACGTTAGACAGGTATGCTTAAAGAGATAATTGTGATGTGCGATTGTTGTTGACTTCCTTTGGTAAGCATTACTGCATACCAGATAACACTGTCCATTCGACTTGATTTATGCTAATTTTGTTTGCATTTATATTCGGTGTAAATACATTGATCTGCTTTTCAATGTGTGTATTCGGCGGGATAAGATCTGGGAAGGAGAAAAAAGAGCTAATTGTTAATTTTCAATTAAATAGCGTTAAATTTATTTTTAGGTAAGTTTCCAGTCCGTGTCAGATGGGACACTAACACGATCCGGTTCCACTGCTGAAGAAGTATGGCGCAACGTTTACGGATTCCATGAAGATTATTCAATTTAGACGTTCCGTGGAGGCTGAACATCGTTGCATATTAAATAAATTGGAGCGACTGAATAATATTTTTTATATTTATGTGTAAAAAAACCCGTAAAATACAAACACACATGCCTAATTTGTCCATGTATAATTACTATTTATAAGAAAATACATTTTATTAGATTAACAAGGAAAATAATGATGATTTGCAAGATAATGATGATGGTGATGGTGGTTGTGGAAATGGTGATAGTGCTGGTGATTGTGGTTATTGGGGTGGTGGTGATGGTTGTGATGATGGTGTTGGCGATGGTGATGATGGTGGTGAATGTTAT
Source organism: Dreissena polymorpha (assembly GCF_020536995.1). Lineage (NCBI taxonomy): Eukaryota > Metazoa > Mollusca > Bivalvia > Myida > Dreissenidae > Dreissena > Dreissena polymorpha. Next base: position 47,903,702 of record NC_068369.1, read on the forward strand.
GGCGGTGGCAATGCTGTTGGTTTAAACATATTTATTCAACAAAGTGTTTTACAACATAAATGGTTGATGGTATTTGTGGTGGTGATGGTGGTGATGGTTAAGGTAATAGTTGTGACGGTGGTGGTGAACGTTGTGACGTTAGTTGTGATAGTGGTTACGGTGGTGGTAATGGTGGTGGTGTTGATGATGGTGGTGGTTATGTTGGTGATGATGGTGGTGATGGTTAAGGCGATAGTTGTGGTGTCATAATGGTGATGGTTATGATGGTGTTTGTGATGACGGTGGTGGTGTTGGAAGTGATTGTGATGGAGGTGGTGCTGTTAGTGGTGAAGGTGATGGCGGTGGTGAATGTCATGGTGGTGGTGATGGTGGTGATTATGGGGAAGATGGTGATGGTGGTGGTGATGATGGAGATTGTTAAAGGGATTGTGGTCATGATAATGATGGTAATGGTGGTGATGGTGTTGAAGGGGGCGATGGTGGTGGTGATGGTGATGGAAGTGGTGAGAAGTAATAGTGGTAGTGATGAAGGTAATGTTGGTGTTGGTGGTGGTGCTTGTGATGGTGGTGGTGGTGGTGGTGGTAGAAATGGTAATGTTGGTGATGATGGAGAAAATTGGTCATGTTGTTGCTGATTGTAAGTGAAGATGTTGGTTGTTGATGAAGATAAAGGTGGTGATGGTGGTGATTATGGTGTTGATGGTGGTGGTGATGATGGTGATGGTGATAGTGGTGGTGATGGTGGTGGTGATAGTGAGTTTGTTGATGGTTGTGATGATGGTGATGGTGGTATTGGTGATGGTGGTGATGGTATTGGTGGAGATTGTCCTTGTTATGGTGGTGGTGAATATGATGGTGATGGTGATGATGCTGGTAATTGTAGTGGCGATGATGGTGGTGATGGTGATATTGGTGTTAATGGTAGTGGTCGTGATGGCGATATATTCGTTACGGTGGTTTTGATTGTGATGTTGATGATTTGGTGACGGTTGTGATGATTGTGATGCTGATGATGGTGGTGTTAGTTATAGTGATGTTGATGATGGTCATCGTGGTAGTGATGGTGGCGGTGATGGTGGTGGTGATGGTCTAGGTGATGGTGGTGATGATTGAAGTCGTTTTGATGGTAGTGGTGGTGGTGGTTGTTTTGTTGTGATGATGGTGATTGTTATGGTGGTTGTTGTAGTGATGGTGGTGGTGATGGTGGCGGTTTTGGTGGTGGTGGTGGTATTGGTGACGTAAATGGTGGTTATGGTGGTGGTGACAAATGTGGTAGTTTTGATGGGAGCGATGGTGGTGATAGTGATCGTGATGGTGGCTGTGTAGATGGTGATGATGATCTTGGTGATGTTTGGGTGATGGTGATGGTGGTGGGGAAGGTGATAGAAGTCGTGGTGGTGGTGTTGAGGAGATGGTGGTGGTGATGGTGTTGGAGGTGATGGTGGTGATATGGGTTATGTTGGTTGTGGTATTGGTGGGGATGGTCCTTGTGATGGTGGTGGTGATGATGATGGTGGTGGTAATGGTGGTGGGGATGGTAGTCGTGATGATGGTGGTGATGGTTGTGGTGGTCGTGGTGGAGTTTGTTTGGTGACGGTTGTGATTATTGTGGTGCTGATGTCGGTGGTGTACGTTGTAGTGATGTTTTCATGTTACTTTCTAGTCGCCAAACTGTAATTGTCGCCGCCCAATCGGTTCCGAGAATGCTTATGAGGGCGGGGTTATATGGCGACTATTATTTTAGATTGACGGTCATTAAAGTCACCGTTAACAGTAGATTGTTTAACAAATAATTACAGTTTACCATTTACGTAATATAAAAAGGTAATTAACACAGTACATTAAAGATAATGTCGGGCATCATCCTCACACCTTTTAACTGAAGTTACTTATGAACAGTTAAAAGCAAATGGTGAGCAATTGAATCCTTATGGCGAGTAAGTTTTGAAAACAACAACCTTTAAAGAATCTACGTACAACCTTTTAAGAATCTACGTGGTAGCAATTTAATGTCAGTGTATGTATATTTCGATTTTCTATAGCCATGTGTTGTTATTTGCTGATTCAAGTCCCTTCGTACACATCTAAAAAATCCCGTGTTTTTATAAGAGTGCGACATTGTTATCATCGTCTGTCAAGTTCCGCGAAGAAAAGCGTGCGTATTGCAACTGACCAGGTGCTATAATTAAATATAGACGTGCAATTCAGTATGTAGTATTTTATGATGAAAAATGTAAATCGGAATAAATGCACACGATGAGAAAGTATTGACCCATTTAAACTATAGACATATATTATGTTGATTTACAACTTAAACATTGCAGTAGATGGTACGTTCATAAAAATGTGTGTGATGGGTGGGAGAGTAAAGGAGCTTCACGTTAATGTCAGTACATGAAAATGAATAAACAATGAAATGGAAATACATTAAATGAAGCATTTAATTCAGGCAAAAATATTAAATATTTTTTAATGCAGTTTGATTGAGAATTTAATACAATGGTCGTTGATACCAATACAGTTATTATAATAATAATAATGTTGTAATTCATTCTTTGTTATAGTCACTGACTTTTCTTTAGCGCCAACTTAGATATACGTTGACTTTTTTATCTTTGTAATCATAAATGGAGTTTGTGTGAATACTGTATAAAATTATGAGAGATTGTTAATCAATGGCATTTTCCTCTTTGATGTTTTTTTTTAAATCTCACCATTGTAGACAATTAAAGGTAAACTACATGGGTGTTTGCAGTTTTTGTGGACGGTCGATTGGCCTATGTTAATAAGTCGAACTTACTGTCCTGTGGCTGTAAATAATAATAAAAACGTTCAAAGGGCGAACAACTTAAGTGCCTTCAGCGCTTTGATTATTAACGGTGCAGGAACTATAAAGAGACGATTTTTCTCAAATTTCCTTTATATTACATGTCCACATGCGGGTGTGTAAACCGAAGGATAAACATGCCGTTTTTTACCGCGTATTATCTACACGCAGTTTTATACCCCCAAAAAAGGACTGAAAATTCCACTAGATAAGTTCAGTTGTTACAAAGAAATATTTGTTCACGACAAAGCCTAAAATCACTAGGATTACTTAATACGTTTGTCTACCAAAGACATATGCAAACGAATTTGATAATATGTTAATGTCAGTTTTAATGAAGACAAATTTATGAAAAAAATATTCAAAAATTAATGATCATCTTATAGATCATGGAAACATTCAGTTACTGCTAGATCCATGTTTCTATAAAAATCTAACACATAAAGTGATATAATAGTGGTCAAGATGTATGCGTACGTAACAATGTTGCAGATAATAAAACTAATGATGATTTACTTTATTTCATGAAATATTAACATTATGAAACAATACATATTTTTATCCTGCACAATTTCTGTTTACCTTGTTCACGACATTCAATGATCGTCGTAATTTTACAGAATGATTATTTACAAGCACTACAATGCGTATGTTTAAGGTTTCGCGAATGTAGATAGTTTTCACTCGATGTTTAATATGACATATACAAGCTTTTGTACGCAACTCCTACAATTTGCGTGCGATTTCATGAGACTGTTACAAAGTAATGAGCGCAAATTGCTACTATGCATATCGTCAAGGTTTATCGATATCGTTATTGTCTTGGTGAGTTTTTGCAATATTTGTTTCAAATCACATATTAAATCTTCTGTGCGAAACGCCAACAATTTGCTTGCTATTTTCGTCATTTTTTTTTGCAAAATAATTCTTTAAGTGCGACAGCGCATATGATTAAGGGTTTTATAATTGCGTCAATTTTACGAAACAATTGCCATTTGTTAAACAGTTACATTTAATTCTTCTGTGCGCATCTCTTAAATTGTGCTAGCGATTTTAATCAAGCTTTTTCAGACTAAATATTTCAGAGTGCTTCAGTGAATATTGTAAGATTTCGAGATCTATTTTTTAACCGGAGTTATTGCTCTTTGTTTAACCCATTTATGCCTAGTGGACTCTCCCATCCTTCTAAATTGGATCAATTTATTTTCAAAATTAGGGATGTCTAGTATATTTATTCCTATATTTAGAATATAGAGCATAATGCGGCGTCTCGTCTAGGTCTACGCTGTTTGCCAAGGCCTTTTTTCTAGACGCTAGGCATAAATGGGTTATTTCTTACGTACTGCACCCTTTCGACAACAATTCATCACTGACTGGTAAACACTCTCAATGACAGCTTCTTGTTAACCATGTGGCCTTTAATAAACGGAATGTTTATAAAATGAACCAAATGTATACACAATTTCATTCAAAACATGCATGTGTAAACAATACATGTTATGTTTAAAACATAAAACTCGCGCTTGACTGGTCATTGTCGGCTTATTTATCACTTAAAAATACCCCGGGAACACGTAAGTATATTATAAGGTACCCAGGGTAAGACAAATATACTAAAACTACCCTCGGAGTATGCCCAGGTACATTTAAGTGTATATTACAAATCCGCTGGTTCGATACCCGGCCCGGCTACATAACTTGCGTAGTGATTGGTCACGAAATCCTTTCTACGCATAACATATTCCTACCTCTGAATAAAGTGCGGCAGTTGTCAATTACTGGTATAAGTATGTTAGCTTGTTAACCCGATTATGCCTAGTGGGCTCTCCCATCCTTCTAAATTGTATCAATTTTATTTTATTTCCAAAATAAGTGATGTCTAGTTTATTTATTTGTATATTTAGAATACAGAAATTCGTTTAAGCAAACAGCGCAGACCCAGATGAGACGCCACATATTTTTTTCTAGACGCTAGGCATAAATGGGTTAATCCGCTAACTCAGGAACAGTCACTCTGGATCAGCAGACGATTTATAGCTATCTAGCTATCTTACAGAGGTTTCCGGAGGTAGTCGATGTATCACGATTGAGGAAAAGTGTGAAACAAAAAAAAAAACTAATAACAACTAGGGTGCAGCATCAACGGTGTTCACTTGGTGTTTACACACGGGCTTGACAAAATGTGAACACTTTGTTTTTGCAAATATCTTAAGTAATTGAAATACATTTGCAAAAATCTATAGTTCACAGGTTTCGTGCAGTTTGTGTCGATATCTTAAGATTTAAGAATAAATCATTGAATACGTCTGAAATCGGCGACAAAATTTAACGTTGCGTGCAACATAAAAGTGTACATGAATGTTGTACACATCGAATTTTTGGCCGAGAACAAAGGCTTATTAAATAAAATAATTATGATGTATTTCACGTTGAAATTAGCAGCATTAATAACTTTCTTATATGCACTAATTGAAATTCTTAAGAAAAAATGTTTTAAAAAGTTATTTGAAAAAGCACCACTCACCGGTGTGTTCACATCCCTGAACGTTAATTGTGAACCCCAGAAAGTCACGTGATCCTCCACCCTGATAATAATGATTAAGACGATGATTCGGATGAAACGGATATTAATGATATATTTAGTTTGTTGTTGTTGTTGTTGGTGGTGGTGGTGGTGGTGGCGTTGGCGATAAAGGTGGTGGCGGCTCAGGTGGTGGTGCGTTAACAAACGTGTATTATGATAACCTTGTTACAAACATATTTCTATTCAAATTTACATTAATTCATAATCGGAAATAGTTTTTTTTCATTTGTTAATACTGTTTTCTTTTAACCTTTTCAAGGTTATTTTAGTGTGAACTCATTTTTGTCCCCAATCGTGAGTCATATGATATTATTATGAAATTATTGAAAGTCGGCCAGTCTCTTTATCATATCAAATGAAGATAAACAAACGTTTCGGATTATATTCACGTTTAAATTCACTGTTTATTTATAATCAAATAAAGTTATTGTGTACTATAAAATGGATGGCTATTTTTCTCTGGCACGTTTATTGCTAATTTTGACTTTGCTCGTGTCAGTTGTGACGTCAGATGACGTTATCGTGGAAACCTCATACGGAAAATTGCGCGGGACGTTAACAAATGGCGTCAACGCGTTTCTGGGAATACCGTACGCCAAGCCACCAATTGGAAAACTCAGGTTAATAAAGTTTGTAATCGAAAATATGATATGTTCGATTTTAGCTGTCAAATTTACAAAGGTTCAGAGTTCGTATGAATTGCAGGGACGTGTTCGCAATTAAATGACAAATTTCACATACAAAAAATGTCATAGTTTCATAACATACTCTATGCAACATGTTTAAACAAGCAAAAAAGCACACACAAGCGTTAGTAAGAGACATATATAAAATGTATGTTTGTTTAAAAAACATCAGTCGAAATCGGCAAAAAAATAAATAGCGTTTGTGACGCTTTTCATTGCCAATTCGGAAAATAAGTGTATAATTTGCATTACAGTGTTTAACGTACGTTATTAATTGTAAGATTTTGCGTGTTGCAGTTTTTTTTATAATTAAACTTTGTGTCTTGCTGTAATTATGAATTAAGTTTTGTTAGTAAAACATTTATAAAGACAATTTTTTAACTAGAAAATAAGTGACCAATTTCATTTAAACAAATTATCTTTATTTAATAGTCACTATACAACTATTTGGAGTTGGAGGAATTAAATCTATAATGATCCAACGGTTTATTGCAAGCTCAGACTCTCACAAATGATGCATATGTATCAAATAACCAGCCTTATTTTTATTATTCCATATGTACCATACTAACTTCAAATTTCATATAGTTTAATAAGGTAAGAAACCAAAATTGTGATTCCACATATGAAAAGAACCTTAATTTTATCTTGTTATAATGTGGCAAGATTAACTTGTGACTTTCCATATAAGACTCGCTGTGGGAAAACAGTGCTTATTGCATGTGCCGTTTCTGATTAAAATGTGCAGTTCTCACAGGCTAATCAGGGACGACATTTTTTGCTTCAATTATATTTTTCGTTTACAGGAAGTCTGTTCTTACCGAAAATCCAGTTTAAGCGGAAAGTGTCGTCCCTGATTAGCCTGTGTGGACTGCACAGGCTCATCTGGGACGACACTTTACGCACATGCTTTTAGCCCATTTTTTTTCGACAGCGAGCCTCAAATTTAAATAACACGCGATTCTTGTAAGAAATCCCAACGTGGATATAGCGCATGTTACACGTGTAACTTTAAATTGCAGACATGCAAGAAGACTTGCTTGTAATTGTCCATTAGTAAAAGCCATATATGTTCCAATATGCAACAGCGTTCTTGCGTTATCTAATCGGTCTTAAATGTAATTTCCCATAAAAAAACATGTAACATGTATAACTTGTAATTCTCCACACATAGCAAGCAAAACAATATGTTCAAGGTGTTTGCTTGCTTTTTCACACAACCGAAAGTCTAACCTTGTATAAATTCACACATTTAATTAATCGGACTGGAAATTTACCAGATGCAAATGCCCTCCTTGTAATTCATCGGGTGTGGCTTTTATATCTTGTATTTGTGTTTTTTACTCTTACGTTTACTTTCCCATATGTATCAATTGTTATAAGGAATTTCCCATACGCATCTTATCACACGTCTTTGGATGTTCAGGTGGCAGCGCCCTCAGCCGCCGCTCCCATGGCGCCCCAGTATCCTGAACGCTACGTCGCTCCAACCCGGATGTCCGCAACACGGCTGCCTTAGCACCAATCCTGCCATGGTGTGTCCCAAACAGGTGCGTAAGCTTTGATATAATTATGGTAGTTCACTTGCTATCGTCTGCCCCTTACATCGCATACCTTGAAAATAGTGCTAAACTTCACTTGTCACAGACCTTGAAACAAGTGTTGTATTTCCCAGGGGGGAGGGGGATAGGTGAAGATGCCTGGGAAATGGTTGTTTTTTTGCCAAAAGATCTGCCACTTACATGAAAACAGGCATTGAAAAAAAAGTTTTATTAACTAAAGTATGCGAGTCTTGAGGACACACACGAAGACACGAAGGCTTTCAGCTTTCATGGTGTGCCCCTAACACGTACACACCCCTTGAAAATATTGGATTATATACTTCACGGGAAACCCTTACCAGACAATTGTCCTTGGAAATAGTGTTCTAGTTTCTCTGTTTTGCACCAAACAGATTGCGGACCTTGAACGTTATCACATAATGTTGCATTAAGCTAAACTGCAATTGATTGTTTTTCAAACACAGGTTAACACTTTGTTAGTTTCTGCGACATTGTAAAAGCGGTCATTGTTAATATAAATTGTTCTAAGCAATTGTTTTACAAAATCATTTTCTATATTGTATCAGCAACAGTAGTAGCAACAGCAGAAATTAAAACATCATCGTCACAACTAACCGGGTTTTGTCATCATCATCATCATGATCGACATCGTAATTAGCATAATTTTCATCAGCTTTATTATCACCACTATAAAAATTGAAATCGCCATCACTATTATTGATTCCATAAATTATTCCCATCATCTCCAAAAAAATCAATATGATCGTTATACCAGACACTCAGGAACTCAGTTTAATAGCCATATAAATAATGAAAACCAAAGAACGTTTCGTAAGTAACAATATCCGAAAAATCACGACCGAACGCTAGATTGGATCACGAGAACTAAGCCGTGCTTCCGACGCTGTCCGAAGCCAATCTCGCGTTTGCTCGTAAATGTGTGGATATCGTTGCGGGAAATTCACATGGAATATAATGTGACACTTCAAATAAAAACGAGCATTTTGTATTTTGTAAATTTTGTGTTATCATACCGCCTATAGCATTTGAATTTTGCTTATTGCTATATTGAACACTGATTTCTTATAGGTTAACTTTGCTTTACGAAATATTGTTTGATTTTGAGTATTTAAGTGGCTTTAAAAATAACTTCATATAGAATAACACAGAACACAGAGACCCTCCAAACTCTGTCTCACTCTCACGAATGCACAGAATCGTGTTAACAAATCTTTGTAGTTCTCGGAGAGTTGCCTGTTTATGAACATCTGGAGCCCGCAGAACGCCACGTCACTTCCGGTGATGGTCTACATCCACGGCGGCAACTTCGTTCACCTGAGCGCCAGCAGCCCTATCTACCAGGGAGCGGACTTCGCCCGGAAAGGCTCCGTGGTCTTGGTGACCTTTGATTATAGGCTAGGTAGGAAACACGTTGTCCATTACCCGCTTTCACGTTGTTTCTGGAGTCTAAGAATTGCGACGTCTTACGCGAATTTGGCTCTTAGTTAATAAATATGGTTTTATTAACTGGAACAATATTGCCATACATAAACAGTATTTTGAATTTGTTGTCGCCCAGAGCCAACCTAGTAGTGGTATACTGCTCCTTGATAATATTGTATGAACCTCGTTCTGCGAAAACTGGGCTTAATGCGCATGGGTAAAGTGTCGTTTCAAATCAGCCTGTGTAGTCCAACAAGCTAATCAAGGACGACACTTTCCATTTGTATTGATCTTTTTTTACTTTTAAAAGAAGTCTATTTTTAACTAAATTCCATTCTATGCGGAAAGTGTGGTCTCTGAGAAGCCTTGGCGGTCTACACATGCTAATCTGGGACAACACTTCACGCACATGCATTATGCCCAGTTTTGCCAGACCGCGACTCCTTTTAGCTAATACATTGTTGTTATTGTCAGCCTGTGTTCTCCTTGTTACAATGCAATTGAATTGATGCAGTTGTGAATTTTCGATGTTAAGAATTCATAATTCTATGTCAATAATATATTGTTTAGAATGCTACTTTATGCTAAAGCCCACCTTTCTATATGGAGTACAGTAGACTCTGCCAATACCGGACTCTCGGAATACCGGAACTCTCCCGATTCCGGACGGTCGGGCCAGTCCCGTATTTTCTCCTTCTATTTCTTTGTTAAAAAATGTTGAATAAACCGAACTCTCTGAAAACCGGAAACCGGACGGGTATCTCCGTAAATTTTGTCATTTTCAACGTAAAATACATTGAGTATACCGGACGGTCTAAATTCTCAAGATGCCCGAGGCGTGAAAATAACAATACCTAGTCGGCAAACCGAGTGCGGTGTCACATTTTGCTCGCGCAATTATCGATAATCGGATTAAACAAACCATAAAGGTGTCAAGTCATTACCGCGCTATGGGATTCCGATTAAGTAATGTAAACAAACTGTGAATGTCTATAATAGACGTGCGGTAACACCAAAAAGTGATTGACTCGATCGTTTTATTAATTATTTATTATCGCCTATGATAAACAACTAAATTAAGAAATTAATGCATGCCGTTGCGACGATCACTTTCTTGAGATCTTCTCGGGTATTTTAAAAGATCTTATAGCCATGTTTTTAACGCTGAAATGGTTGTTTGTTTGTTTGTCAGATAAACTGTTAGAAATATGACTGTTAAATATCCATCCATCAGTATTTGCCTTTAATCGATTAAAAACACATTTTTAAAGAATGCAATTAACATCATCAGTACCTGCGTACAGTTTTCACATGGTACATGTAAATGTATACGATTTGTTTTATTTTTATCTGATTATGTACACAATGAATACCGTGTATATTTCGGCAATATGAAAACTCTTGGTAAACCGGAACTCTCTGAAAACCGGACGATTAGGCCGGTCCCGAGACCGTCCGGTTTACAGAGAGTCTACTGTATATGCTTAGAATGCTACGTAATGTTATACCCATAAATCTATTTTGATCATTATCCGGTGTTAAGAATGCAAGTTTATGCTTAAGCCTTTACTGTTCGCCTTTGTCCCAAATCTTAAAATAAATATATATGTTAATATATTCTGTATGATATTCTAAGTCCCACTAATAATGCATTAGCTTTGTTTGGTTACTGTTTTGTATGTATCGGAAATGCAATTCAAAATCTCCTTCCCATATTCTGATAAAACGCGCATGCGCATTGCAGGTGTTCTGGGCTTCCTGTACACCGGTACCGCGCCGGAAGATGCCGAGGGTAACTACGGAATTCGCGATCAGCGGCTCGCACTGACATGGGTACAGCAGAACATCAAGTACTTTGGAGGCGATCCGACACGGGTAAGGGGAACCACTCCTGTAAGCCAACGTATTAAGGGGAATAACTGCTATATTGTATGTACCAATGCGTTTTGCATGCCTCAAGAGAAAGGGGTGGGAAAAATTCATAAAAAAATAATGGCGTGGTAAAACTTTTAGTTTTGCGGGATAGTGGCTGGCGAAGGTTTCCACAAAATTAATATGGTGGGTGTGTTGGTCGGCACACATTTATTGTCGTTAACTATTTCTTGCTACACGAGTTATTTCCCACTTTGACGAAGATGTTCGATGTGAGACAGAACACTATCCAAATCCTAATTCAGCAGTACGTGTAAAAGTTAATTCAGCGAAAAATTAACGAGTATTGAAAACATGACCGAAAACTCGAAAGTTTTTAGCAATAATGCAGCCGCATATTTAACCTGAATTGCTCCCCAACCCCCACTCAAACACCCCCATACACTCAACAAGTTACAGATCAGACAGAAACATACAGTTGATCGGTTTAATAGTGGAACAAACACTGTTTTACGTCTTAGATAATTATTTGTTCAGGTCACGTTATTCGGACAGAGCGCCGGCGGTCAGTCGATCCCCATTCATATGATGTCCTCGGACGCGCGATCTCTCTTCCGGAGTGTCATTATAGAGAGCGCGCCGTTTGACATCCCCTTCAAATCACCCACGGAGGCTCTGTACCTCGCCGGCACCATCGTCGCCTATCTCAACTGCACCGACACACAGGACGACTATATGACGTGCCTGCGCTCGAAGACCGCCGACGAAATCGCCGACGCGCAGCTCAAATCGCGCGCAAAGCCGACGTCGTTGAAAATCCTCGAATTCTTCGAGCCGTTAGGACCGTTCGTTGACGGCGACATAGTTCCCATGGAGCCGATTGCGGCCATCTATAAGAACAAGCTACAAATCATGCCGGTGATGATTGGGACCGTGTCGGAAGAGGCGAGAATATTCGTGTACGAGGCTTGGGGAAAGCCCGTGTCGTTCGAGGAATACGTGGCCGTACTGTTCGCTACGTACCCGCGTCACGTGTCCGACATGCTGGCACAGTACCCCGGGACGGTTCCGGACAACAGGGATGAACTGACCAGGTTTAGATTTTTTTTTAATGTACTTTCATCATTTCAATAGTATGTACACATACCAACACCTAAGTGTAGAGTAAACCCCAATTTATCAACTTACGTAACATCATATTTATCATTCACAACCTCATCATCATCTTCATCATCATCATCAGCAGCAGCAGCAGCAGCAGCAGCAGCAGCAGCATTATCACAATCATTATCATGATCATCATCATCATAATAATCATCATCATCGTCATTTTCGTCGTCGTCGTCATCATCATCATCATCATCATCATCATCATCATCATCATCATCATCATCATCATCATCATCATCATCATCATCACCACCATCATCATTATTCCCATCCTCACCATTATTATCATTCTCATCATCAAATTGAAGAAAAAATCGGTCCTCCCTTTCCTATTTTCCACAGTCTGGGCACGGATTTCATCTTCACGTGCGCCACCCGCAACATGAGCCGCGTCCTCGTGCAGCACATGACGCCCGTGCACGTGTACGTGTTCGACCACGCGTTCTCGTTCCCGGGCTGGGGAAACTTCACCTACTGCGAGGGGCACGTGTGTCACGGGGAGGAGATAGCGTTCGTCTTCCACTCGGCGGACCGCTCGGGATTCAACTTCACTCCGGACGAGGAGACGCTCTCCGCCTCCATGATAGCCTACTGGACGAACTTCGCGTACACGGGGGATCCGAACACGGGTCTGCATAAGGTGCCCCTCGCGTGGCCGAAATACGACGACAGCTATCGCGAAATGCTGCTGAAGACCCCGCAAAACTCGATAACAACGAATTATCTTAAAGATACGTGTGACTTTTGGGATACGTTGGGATACTCAGCTTAAAACGAAAATTGTGTTTGTTATAGCAATTGAATATGCTCGCTTGTTTATTGTTATTTATTTATTTAGTAATTCTGATATTCACAACTATTCACGTAGAATCGTGCGTGAAATCAGGTTTCGATCGATCTTATGTTAAAAAGAAACTATGGCCAGTTAATATGTGTGTACTATTGAATAAAGAAATGTATAGAGATTAATACATGTACATACTATAAGCGTTTTAATTGGTCATTAGAATGACGTTATAAGAATAACGTTAAAAGAGCCAGAACTCTCTCTTCGGACATGTTTTGGTGAGTTTCCATCTTGAGGTATTAAACCAGACTTTAACCACAATGGCGAATACCGGTATTATGCCGATACCTCTTTGTCTATTACGATCCAGGGGCACACAACTCTAGAATGTCTAGGTCAATAAGGATAATATGAGTCGCGTTCTGAGAAAACGGGGCTTAATGCATGTGCGTAGTGTCATCCCAGATTAGCCTGTGTAGTTCGAACAGGCTAATCAGGGACGACACTTTCCGCTTGTATGGTATTTTATATAAAATAACGTTCTAATCTCTTGAAACATGTGGAAGTAGTCCGCTCCGCAAATTCATAACATTGCATGTGGACAAACCGACAGAACGAGAGAAAGACGCCAAAATTAATTCACCTCAAAGCACGTGGTAATCGAATTAAAATTGTTTCGAAATTTTGATACCCTAAAAAATAATGTGTTCATTGTTGTTTTTTTAATACCGACCTATTTGACGTCCAATTTATATCCTTTAACATTTGGCACGACGAATATAATTGAACACACCTGAAACTGATCTGACAGCCCTTGAAAGAACACCTGTGTGACACATCGTGTTTGGTTGGATTCAACAGAATGTCCATCATAACACGGCGCAATCGTGATACATCGACAATCACCGGAGTCCTCCGTAAGATTTAAGCAATCAATCGTCTGCTGATCCTGAGTGAACACGGCGGCCAGTTAACTACACCTATCATTAATTTGCTAATCAGTGCTCTACTCGAATCTGAGGCGACGATAATGGCCGTAGAACGGCATAAGTTATGTGGCCGAACAGGGACCTATTTGTTTGTATAGGTCCCTGGGCCGAACCACAGGTGGTTAGCGTGTGGCTATGATATTAAAGTAAAAACATCATTTTGAATGAAAACTAATCAAATTATAATGAAAATTCAACTTCTATGGAAAAAAATCATTTAATATATATAACAAGGTTTTCAACTCAAAATGACCCGAAAATAGGGTGCATCGCTTTGAACAGCAATTACTAGATCAATTGCGCAGCGATTTCCATGAAGTCGGTCTTATTAAATGCAGAAATGAATTTCCTTTCTGGAAATGTAAATATAATGCCATATTTTTACAAATGCTTTGTCGAATTAAAAAAAAAACAACACGATGCACAACTCGCGTGACCTGCTCATCATCGATCTGCCCCGATCCAAGACTGAAATCTTCACGGAGATTTCATAGCCACACGCTAAGCAACTGTGGGCCGAACCGCGGATTTTCGGTCCAAAGCTCTTTCAACTCACCTAGCCGGCCCAGAAATGACGGACTAATAACATTTATCGAGAAACTGTGTTTTAAGTGATGTCGATGCAATTTCATAAATATCGAAAACCATAAATGGCCATTATCCACCTATTCGAATGTCGTTATTTAACCAGGGACGAATTGGCATAACAATTACAATAGTACCATTAAATTTTGTTTTCTTTCTTCTTTTTTTTGAAGTTGTGTGAAAATGAGATAAAACATTCACTGGGCACAATTGAAATCGGCTTTATCGAAATTGATAAACAAATGTATCTCGACATCAACGATGAGTAATAAAAAAATGTATTATAAAATCATCATGTTTTATTCTTTATTCTTAACCCATTTATGCCTAGCGTCTAGAAAAAAAGGCCTTGGCAAACAGCGTAGACTCAGATAAGACGCCGCATAATGCGGCGTCTCATCAGGGTCTGCGCTGTTTGCTTGAAGGAATTTCTGTAAGAAATGTTCTAAATGTATAAATAAATATACTAAACATCCCTTATTTTGGAAATAAATTGATCCAATTAAGAAGGCATAAATGGGTTAAAACTAAGAATGGGTTGGTGAAGACAGAACGACAAGTTACGGCGTTCCGTAAGGCCACACGTTGTTTCGTAGTGTCAACCTCCTGATTGCAAGGGCGAGAACGCGCGAATACGACACAAGTGAGCGAAATGACGATGCGAAAACGTGAGAAGATGAAAGATAATAGTATCGCAATCTCGCTTCGTATTATTGTGTATTCGTATCGGGATTTTATGTTCTTGGCACTGCTGTGACAAAGGTCGGAGAAGCGAGAACACGCTGGAAATATCGCGATCGATACGAGATCGCGATATTTCCAGCGTGTTCTTGCTTGTCCGACCTTTTCGGTATTTTCCGAACATTTCATCGTGATTTCGCAGCGTATTGTCGCATATTCTCATAGTAATCTCGCAACCTTGCAAAGTGACTATTACAATACGAAGGCAAGATTTTGCGACGCGACGTCGCGAAATCATAACGCGAGATTTCAAGAATGCGATATGGCGATATGAATGTCGCTATCCCGCATCGTATTTTTGTAATCTCGACTGAGCAAAAGTCTAAAACACGAGATCACGATATTAACCTCGCAATCTCGCCTCCGATTACATATGCGCATACAAATCAACTCGGTAAACCTTATTAATAGCTAATATACAGTTGTTACGTACAGATCATGCAATCTCTTCTTCGGATCATCACTTACCTGTCATTTATTTTCCTAATATTAGCACTTCGACAGTTGTGCCTTGAACGATTAGCAAATTCATTGCTGACACGATGGTTTTGAAACCCTTTGCAAATAAATCTTAATATAATGTTCATTTTACTAGCACGTTAAGGAGCAGCGCCCTATGAAGCCCGTGCTTTGGGCATGCGCGTAAGTCGGTACCCTTCGTCCCATATGTGCAGTCTGCTTATGTTTATCATGGACGGCACTGTCCAATTTTATGTCGAGTGTTGATAATTGAATTCTGTTCTTAATGCAAATTCGTTATAAGCGAAGAATATCCTCCCTGACAAGCCTGTGCGGACTTGCGCCTATGAGTTAAGACCGGTTTTCCTGTGATCGGATCTTGCAATATGTATGTCGAAGACATTTTGTGTAAATGTATTACTGCAAAAACATGTATCGCATTTGTTTCTTAAAGGGGCCTTTTCACAGATGTTGGCATTTTTTTAACTTATTCATTAAATGCTTTATATTGATAAATGTAAACATTGGATCGTAAAAGCTCCAGTAAAAAATCAAGAAAAAAAATAAAAAAAGGAAAAGAACATTGCCCGGAGCAGGTTGCGAACCAGTGACCCCTGGAGTCCTGCCGGAGTCCTGAAGTAAAAACGCTTTAGCCTACTGAGCTATTCCGCCGAGTATACATTCTTGACGTATTTTATACCTTATATAAGCAATCTTCGTAGTTTCACAAAATTTAACGACAAAAACAGAACTCTCCAAATTATTCAATCGTTTCGCGTTGCAACGCTTTATAATTTTTAGGTTTTAAAATCGTCAAAAGATGCATATAATGGCTATATTAGAGCATGGTTAATGTTCAGTATTACTGTTTCCTCACAAATATCATAACTAAAACGAAAACTTACGAATCTGAAACAACTTTTTTCAATTTTGTCAATTTACCAAAGCGTGAAAAGATCCCTTTAAACAAACATCATAACATCGAGTCTCGATCTGGAAAATAGGAACTTTGTTCAGGTGCTTAACCCATTTATGCCCAGTGGACTCTCCCATCTTTCTAAATTGGATCAATTTATTTCCAAAATTAGGGATGTCTAGTACATTTGTTTCTATATTTAGAATATTACTTACTGAAATTCCTTTAAGCAAACAGCGCAGACCCAGATGAGACGCCGCATCATGCGGCGTCTCATCTGGGTCTACGCTGTTTGCAATGTCCTTTTTTCAGGACGCTAGGCATGAATGGGTTAAAATGTCGTCCTATATTAGCATGTGCAGCCACCGGCTAATCTGGGACGACACTTTTTGATTAAATTGTACTTTTAAGTTCAAAGAAATGTCTTCTAATCGAAATTTAGGTTATGCGGAAAGTGTCGTCCCTGATTAGCCTGTGCTAATAGGCCGACTATGCTAATCTGGACGCCAGTTTACGCACATGCATTAAACCCCGTTTTCACATACCGCGACTTATTTTTGTGTTTTCTCTCACTTATTATACAGTATATAACGTGTTAAAATTAATAACTTTTATTTTGTACAAACAATTTCAGAAATAACATAATAGTTTTAGACCAACTAGACAATTAAAAAGTATTATTTGTTTATTTAATTTCATTGTCTGAAAATGGTACTTTTTTCTCCTCAATTCCATGTTAAACGCGGAAAAAGAATGTCCATATATTTCAAAAAGCAGTTTATATGCCTTAAAATTCAAGCTAATGTATATTAAGCTAGATTAAATCACGGTTAACATTTTTGTTTATTATTAGCCAGTGTAACGAAAGCTATTAGTCTAGATTTTTCAATAAATATATCTTTTAGAATAAATCTTAATTAATAATATGGAACACAAATAAATTAATGTATTTTCAATTATGTAAGATACCTAATTTAGAAACTAAATTTAGCTTACATTAAAAAAAGTTCCTCATGACAAATATACATCATCAACCACTAATATTTACGGAAGTAAATTAAAGTTACATTTAAATGTTATTTCTTCTTTTTTCTCCTCCAATAAGGTTCTGGTTTGTCCGTGACATTCCATATTTTTTTACGGTAAGCATTTAGTTAAATTACATAGATTTGGCTCATATTATTGGAAATCCTCATTAGAAAAACTAATCTGTAATGGTTCTCATTTCTCTGTACCAATAACATTCGGAAATATTATTTTACATTCTAGATGAAAGCCAAATACATGTACATGTGAGGAAAACACAAAACAGCAATTAAACCCTTTTAACTGAATCCTCGAGAAAGCGATATAAATTAGGTAAAATTTGGTCAAAGTAACCAGTGTCATGGAACGAACAAAACAAACTTACTTATAATAAGCGTTTAAAAATTTGACCGATCTATCATAAAGTGCTTTTTAATTCATTACTAGCTTTTTCCATTCGGGTCGAGCCATTTTGTTCAGAACATAAGTGTTAAAGAAATAACAAAACGCTTGTAAATGAAACGTGAACATATTTGAGCAATTTACAGTCTACTAATGGCATTAACCCATTTATGCATAGTGGACTAAAATCCTACTAAATTGTTTCCAAAATTAGGGATGTCTAGTATATTTAATCTATATAACATTTATTACAGAAATTCCTTTCAGCAAACAGCGAAGACCCTGATTGGACGCCGCATGATGCGGCGTCTCATTAGGGTCTACGCTGTTTGCCAAGGCCCATTTTTCTAGACGCTAGGCATAAATGGGCTAAGGAATAACGTTCTATGCATGTACGCAATAACTATTGTTTACTACTGTACATATATTTAATACTGCTATTAAAAGGATAATATTTTTGACAGAAATTGAAGCAAAATACCGATTAATGAAGCCAATTACCGCTTAATGAAGCCAAATATCGCTTACTGAAGCCACATATTGCTTAATGAAGCAAAATACCACTTATTGCAGGCAAATACCGTTTAATGAAGCAACATGCAGCCTAATGAAGATCAATATCGCTTAATGAAGCCAAATAACGCTTAATGCAAACAAATATCGATACATGAAACCAAATACCGCTTAATTAATGATGCTCATTAACGCTTAATAAAGCCTAATACAGTTTTATGTAGCCAAATAAAGCTTAATGAAGCCCGAACCGCCAAATGAAGCCCAATTTCGCTTTCCGGTACTGATTCACAAGCCAAATACCGCTTAATGTGGGCAAATACCACAAAATGAAGCCAAATACTGTTTAAATGGAGAACATGCAACTGCACTTAAAGCGCAATATCTTTATACTCAATTTGTTCTAATATCAAACCGCAGTTTGAAAGAGCTTAGACTGAAATGTATACGGGCAAAAAAGCGATGTCTCCCGCAAGAGCGATTGTCCCGTTCCTGACACTACCACGCGTAAGTTTTCAAGAGCCCATACCTCACGCTAATGGAAAAACATGATTCTTGCCAGACGACATATTAACGGATTTGGTATGTAAAGCAGGTGCACGTTCCCTAAACCCGTATACACTTTCATCAGTCGGAGATTTGGCTGGTCGAGTGTCCTCGTATTCGGGCTTCGAGGGTTTGCGGAACGCGGGCGCCTATTAATTGACTTTCATGGAAGATTATCTACCGTCGAGAATGTCGAGTTTGTCATCCATATGAACGCATATCATTTCGTTTACTTTCAGTTGGTCATAAGGAGTATCCAATAACAGATCGACAACATATTTGAATGATATTTCAATTTGTCAAATATGCATTATTTGCTTTTCACCGAGTGAATCTTTCCATTTAAACAAGGCCTTTGTTAAAAAATCATAACACGAACATAACGTCAAACAATTGCACCCCATCAAATACAAATGACAACTATATAGTTCAATAAGATACGTTATCGTGTTTTATGTAGACGTTACCACTTTTTAAAAATTCTGATCGCTTTTAAACGACGTTCGATAAAATTGTTTTGTAATAAAATAATAATCATGAAGGTCAGTGTTAGACTTTTTCGATTATGATATTTAAAATTATTTTCTTCATGTCCTTATTTATTACTGAGTTATGAGTCATCAAGAAAATAACGCATTGCAACAACAACATGTAATTTAAACCACCGGTAACCATGAATGTTCGCCGAGTGCGATACGAATTCAAATTTGTTAGATGACAAGGTACTGCTTCGCACAGACAAAATGCAAATAAAAGCCTGCATGCAACTTGAAGTTTACCACCGACGAAAACATACAAAACGCCAACTGCCAATTAAGTAAACAGTTTATTAACATTACAGAACATGATGGGCGAAATCCGCCTACATACTCATCGAAGATGCCGCGATACATTTGTTTAATGATACCATAGATTTCCACTGAGCGCAGTAACAGTATTTTCTTATTTCCATAAAATTTAAAACAAGCTTGCGGTTTAATTGTAATATTTAAGCCGAATTCGTCCCGGGAGTTGTGAAATTAAGAAATTTTAATTATCGGGAAATGACAATTGCTCTTCGATATTTCTGAAACTGCACGACGGTTTCGATGCTTAACCCACTTATGCCTAGTGGACTCTCCCATCCTATAAATTCGGATCATTTTATTTCCAAAATTAGGGATGTTTAGTATACTTATTTCTATATATAGAATATTTCTTACAGAAATTCCTTTAAGCAAACAGCGCATACCCTGATGAGACGCCGCTTCATGCGGAGTCTCATCTGGGTCTACGCTGTTCGCCAAGGCTTATTTCTAGACGCAAGGCATAAATGGGTTAATGGTATATTCTTTAAAGATTTAATTGAAAGTAAACATTTCCCAATACCGCAGAATTTCAAGAAATTTTTAATTTATATACATGTACTTACATCCAAGAAAAAATCACCCTGATTATTTACACATGGTAATTGGTAAGAGGTATGCATTCATTTCAGTTTATGTTTTAGAGAATTCTGGCTAAGAAACGCTACATTTAGAGTTAATTAATATCAATGACAATATAGAACACATTAAGAATTAATTGATATCAATAACAATATAGAAAACATGTATAGCTAGTTAATATCAATCACAATAAAGCTAACAATTTACCACATTGCTACACATATGAGTCTCAAGTCGGGTGTGAGAATGGTATTCTTAGTAGGGCGTCGCGGGAGGCGCTTTTGTGAAAGGCGAAGCTAACGTCAGTTAAATAACGTCCATTTTTAACCCATTTATGCCTAGTGGACTCTCCCATCCTTCTAACTGGATCAATTTATTTCCAAAATTAGGGATGTCTAGTATATTTATTTATATATTTAGAATATTTCTGACAGAAATTCCTTTAAGCAAACAGCGCAGACCCTGATGAGACGCCGCATCATGCGGCGTCTCATCTGGGTCTACGCTGTTTGCCAAGGCCTTTTTTATAGACGCTAGCATATATAAATGGGTTCACTGTTTCATTAATACCGTTAATAAAAACTACTTTTAACTGAGTAAGTAATTTGGCTGTGTGGACGACACAGACTTATCAGGGACGATACTTAACGTACACGTATTAAGCCATTTTTCTTAGAAGGCGGCTGATTAGAACGCGGTAAGGTCGCGAGGGACGTATTAAGGACGCCGTGAGGACGCAAAAGACGCTGGTGTGACGGCAAGGCAAAAACATCATTTTTACCGAAAAAGTCATTGGCGTCCTTACTACGACAATCAGAAATTTCCAGAAACACAGTCTTAGGTCGACGTAAGGACGCCAATCCGGTGTGACGGGGCCATTATGTTAAACGTGATTAATGAATAAACGTTTACCCACTTAATCTGGAAATCATGGTTTAACTGTTACAATCTTGGCATTTTAAGTAATTCATCGTGTTTACCATAATGACATAATATACGAGCCATAATGATTTATTTTCACAATTGCTTCATCTCGTATCAGATCATCAAGTTTGGCGTTCGGCGACCACACGATGTCCATGGCGACCTTACAGCGACCCTACCACGTCTCTACTACGACTATTGTGTCTCTCTTACGTCCCTAACAGAACGCCGTAAAACGCCGGACTTCGGCGACCACCTTGAACATGTTCGAAGTGGTCGCCGTGGGCTCGCGTCCTGAGCAATTTTCGCCGTCCTCGCTGCGTTCTCTTGCGTGCTTACTGCGTCCCTCCGGCGACAGTAAGGACGCAGTCCGGTGTTACATGATTAATGGGAACATTTATGATTCTATCTGTTTGCTATGGAATATATTTATGTGGGTAAGAATGGATTAAATGATTAAATGAACTATTGGTTATATATAGTTTATTGTTTAGGAATAAAACAATTATTGATATGCTGATAGTGATAGACAAGTACTTCCGTAAATTCGTGAAGTCATGATTGATAGGTTGATTGTACAAACAGGTTCTTACGCTAATGGGCACATCCTTGTATGATATTTGGTTTGTTATGGAAACACTGGGGTTTGTACGCAAAGACCCCTGTGTCTGCTCTTTAAACTTAATTCAGACCTATTTTGAAAGCCAGAAGTGCCTATCTAAACATTTGCACAGATCGTCGATAGCTCATTCTGGCCTCCAGGTGATGCCCCATTCAAAACAGTTATTTTTGGACATATATTTGGTGCAAGTGTAAAAAATGCGGATGGGCGCTGTGGATCAACAGACGAATTAGTTCATGGATCGATCTTACATTTGGATTCCGGAGATAGTCGATGTATCCCGAAATTGCGGGTGGGTTTCAGAGCGTCAAACAGGAGTAGTTCAAAGTTGTAAGTTGATGTTTAACAAAAATTCGGAATATTCGCACAACAATGACACATAAAAATAAATTAGGTAAAATATTTAGTTTTGGCGAAAAACTGAATGAACTCATACCACTAGTACCGGCCAATTTGTGTGGTAGTCAGGAGATCATATCAGATCGAATGGAATGCACCTTACTTCAAGGAACGAAAACGATATGCCACGAGAAACAATATGGGTATTATTCCTTTAATTCGATGTAATGCTGGCGACATTTTGTCAAATCTTGTCTTTTTCTTAAATAACACTTCGAACAGGAGTGTAGTTCATACAAACTTACTCCAGGCTTTTAATCAATCGATATTCGTTTATAACGACGACACGCCGACTCCTCTGACCTTTTCTTTGACAAAATTTGGCAAATTTGTTAGGGTGATTTTTTTTCAAACTCGGGTAATGTGTCCACACACTAATGCTTTATAACTGATATTTAATATGACATCTTCAATTGTAATCGAATGTAATGAATGTTTGGCTTGCAGTCACGCGGTCGTGTTTTTGGCTGTCTAGGTGTCCCTTGTTCGTACAGCCATCTATCTTAATGCGAAAGTTGTCGAACGCCTCAAGTGTGCTTCTCAAGCCGCTTATCTCTTGTATATTGCGTGTATCATTGAACGCCATTACCCGAACATGAAATATGAAATCGTCTAATCCGATCCATGTTTAGACAATTTATAACTCTTTTAAAAGCCTCTGGTGGTACCGCTGTCGTACACAAACACTCGGCTTTTTCAGTCGCTTAAAGATAGGCATGATGTACGCGAACACAAGTCGGCCAATGAACGACGACCACGTGACTTTTACCCGAAACTTCCCCAAGACTTCCATTTCAAATAGTAACCGAAACACAGCAACACGGGAATTTTAATTTAAGACAAAAAGGCACAATTAAAAAGTGTGGCTATCGACGACTTCTTCTTTAAGAATAACTTATTATTAAATCAATTATTAGACCATTTTTTTTATACTTTAAAGCAGTTGTCTGTAGTAACCATTATACTGAGACAACAAACTTTAACAGAATATTGGTGCAATCCTCTTTGAAGGATGGATTCTGGACTCAAATTTACCCTCCTTGTATTGGGGGTATGGATCTACTGTTGTTCGACCCCGGGGCAAACGCAGGAGATTATTTCACGTGAGTAATCTTCGGGGTCATTTTACCCAAATAGTATGATTTAAGGAAAGAAATGTATACAAGGTTTTATCTACTTTTAAATATTATCCAGTTAACAATAATTTTTAGTTTTTAAATATATAAAATATAAATGGACTTAAACGTACTATGTCAACTTTTTTTTCAATATGTATATTCGTGAATTATTAATCGAATAAATATATCGTGAGCATAATGGTTTTAATGTCTTGAATAGCTACATATAAATAAGTTACATACTTATGTTAGGTTGATAAAACGCGATTCTACAAGGTGCATTTGAATTCAGTAACTAAAAGAACCATTTAAATGCCATTTATGTATGTGTATTTTTCTTTTAAATTCAAGTATTTGATTAAATACCATAAGCTATAATTGCTGCGGACTAACCCGGCATAAATGTTTTTTATTAAATTAATTTAACGACTAATTATGGGAATATTATTTATAAATTGAATGTTTGTAAACAAAAAATTTCGTTAATTAATTTATGTTATTTATGGTGCGTTTCTTAAGATTCTTTATCCTTATGTTCTTGTTTTGCATGTATTCAGGAAATATCGATTTGTAACGTCGTGCTCGTTCATCGTGACAAATGTTTTTCCCTGGTTTGAGGAACAGTTTTAATAAACCCAAATATTAACTATTTCAAGTATAGCGTAAACTATTAGTTAATTGAAATACCTTAACGCGTATAACGGAACGTTGAAGCGCGTTGTTTACAACAAACAAGCGTTTTCAGATAAAACGCTTCTGTGGTAAAAAGCAAAATGAAAGAGTGTTTAAGATAAAATTATTGTTGACCAATTATGAAGAATTCGAATTTGAACAACTTTAAAATGCAAATATCGTTGAAAAGTTCTTCCTATACGAATTATAACCGTACTGTCGCAAAATTCGTTAAGAAGGTTGAGAAACGTAACACATTTGGGTATAGAAGCTTTACTAAAGACTTATATGCATGTGTTCATCAAATAAGATTAGTCACATAACATAACGTTATCTGTTATTTTCAATGAAAAGGGTTAATATAAAAAAGGCAGAGTACCTCTATTTCAAGGGTATACCCATCTATATACGGAAAAGTTCAAGTTTATTATTACGCTACGCACACATATACATTTGTGTACATCAGGTACCCGGCACAGGCATCGCACCAATATGTAATGACGAAATAAAACTAGACATAACAGAAAACCGCCATAAGATCATCATGTGTTTTGGTGTTGTAATCAAAGATGACTTATTAGATTGCTGTAGTAATTTAAGAAGGGTCGTTTCACCTAGTGCACGATGGCTGCCAGTACATTTGGATATGATACCCGGGATTCGGGAGGGGAGGGGGTGGTTTAATTATATATAATGATTAAATAGACCTGGGTGAACTCCCTGTTCCCGGCATCATGTGAGTTTGGTCGGTGGGGACCATACCAGAAATATGCGGTTTTCGGACAGGTGCGGTTTTCGGACAGGTGCGGATTTCGAACAGGTGCGGTTTAGAATGTTAATTTGGTCGGAGTGCTGGACACACTTCGGATCTACACACAATGCAACCTCAGACAAGGAATTAGCTCCGAAATTGAAACGCCTTTAAAGGGGCCTTTTCACAGATTTTGGCATTTTTCAACTTATTAATTAAATGCTTTATATCGATAAATGTAAACATTGGATCGTAAAAGCTCCAGTAAAAAATCAAGAATAAAATTAAATAAAGGAAAAAAACATTGCCCGGACCAGGTTTCGAACTTGTGACCCCTGGAGTCCTGCCAGAATCCTGAAGTAAAAACGCTCTAGCCTACTGAGCTATTCCGCCGAGTATACATACTTGACGTATTTTATACGTTATATAAGCAATCTTCGTAGTTTCACAAAATTTAACGACAAAAACAGAACTCTCCAAATTATTCCATTGTTTCGCGTTGCAACGCTTTATAATTTTTAGGTTTTAAAATCGTCAAAAGATGCATATAATGGCTATATAAGACCATGGTAAATGTTCAGTATTACTGTTTCCTCACAAATATCATAACTAAAACGAAAATTTGCGAATCTGAAACAACTTTTTTCAATTTTGTCAATTTACCAAAGCGTGAAAAGATCCCTTTAAGTCAATTATTAATAAACAATGGTCTGCAGAACGCATTTTAAACGACCATAGCGTTATTCTGACCAGTTTTATTTGGACCCTGTGTAGGTCGCACTTGCGGGTATTAAATAACATAAGTAGGAAACAGAACTGCATGTAAATTTTAAATGTTCCCTTAGTTAACGAGTTCACAAAATAAATAAGAAAACAAAAATACTATCGATTAATTACGGTACATATTCGTAACGCAGTTGCATTTAATAAAAATTGATATATGATTTAAAATATTAATTGATGAAGTAGAGTATAACAAATTATGATAAAAATACTCGAAATTTGTTTTCGAACAAGGATAGAAACAAGTCGATATCTACGCATTCATTCACACAACATTCTGGACCGTCGTATACCAAATGAGTCAAATGTGTAGCAAATTGTTGGCGGATCGGGTCGGTTGTTGATATAAATGCTAAAAAATATCAACTTAGCACTTCTAAGTGATTGATATATACCGACCTTACGATGTTACACAGGTATTTTTGGTTCCCGTTGCATTCTTCATGGAACATTCACTTTTTCATTCTTGTCTATCATCACACTTCCGCGTTCTGGAAAACACGCGGCGGTCTACCCGGTTACACATCGCGTTCTTCCGGGATCTGATGGTGTCAGGAATTAATCTCACGGACTCTTCGACTTTTTTAAGTCAAGGTATTTAGTAGGTTACTAATAAATATCTTTATTAGAGTCTCCTCATGGTTTCACATACATGCAACATTTGTTATTTACAAACAAGGTTAACCATGCCATTCATATGTGAACTAAAAGATACTATAATGTAAGCATTCAAATACATACAATATAACTTATTAATTAAAACTAGCATGTGCAATGCCTTTACAATGCGGTGCCCCTTTCTTACACTAAAACATCCTGTTAAAGCACATAAAATAGTTAAGTTAACTATAAAGCCAGCAAAGTTATACTAAGATAAAATGATATAAGACAATCTAAGATATACCATGCACAGAAAAGTTATATACAACAAAAAAGTGAAATTTATATGTACATCGATATTAAAACTATCTATACAGCTTTCCATTTCTACTTTGTAAATTAAGAAGCAGGTTGTGGCAACATCTCGAACAATTGCATTGGTGGAGAATAAAAATCTAAATTTATAACAGTCAGACAGTTGACCAAAGTTGCTATCATATGCATTGGCCTTCATAAATAGGTAGAAGCTAGTGATTAACAAAAACGACAATAAGCAACTATTTGTTTGAAACATTTTTATATTTATGTACTTAACGGGGTAATAAATCGAGTTTTTATTAAAAATAAAAAAACTATATCATGTCGTACATATTTGTTAATTACACGAATTATTTCTAGTGATTAACAAAAACGACAATAAGCAACTATTTGTTTGAAACATTTTTATATTTATGTACTTAACGGGGTAATAAATCGAGAGATTTTATTAAAAATAAAAAAACAATATCATGTCGTACATATTTGTTAATTACACGAATTATTTGTCCTCCCGTGTTCAGAATGGATTGTTTGACGACCTGAAGTGGTTTCGAGAACTCTTCCAAAACGTGTTTTGAGTGACGACCGAATCTTGGAATACTTTTTTTTTGATAATTACGTATAATTGCTACTTTATTGCAATTACTTTAATTGTATCTCACGTCCCATTTAATATGTTTACAAGTAAGCTATCAATATAAAGAATGCGTATCGTACAAATTTGAAGAACATTCGAACCATCTTCTCCGGGCACAAGATGAAAAGCGATTCACCAATATTCCGGAAATACGTTAAAACATGCTTAAACACGTTAAAAATGAAAGCTTTAAACACATGCATACCGAAACATTTCTGCGCATGCACAAATTGGATAAATTCACACGAAAGAAAACGACTGTTTTTTCAGTCAACAATTAATCTTTTGAAACAAATACATTAAGGCATATGCATAATATGTATGTTCGTTTAGCAAATTTCTGCGAATGAATACTGGCGGGTACAAGTATGTAGCGTCAGGATGATGCACCCGCCCTTGAACAAACGTTTTTAAATAGGATCATTATTAAAACAAATATTCACGCTTTTTACTGTTTCGATTTTCGTTTGCGTGCGTAAAAACTATGCTATTTATACTCGCATAATTTTCATTATTCGAACGATTTTGATGCGATTTTAAATGGTTCATCAGAATCAGTTTCTGCCTTTTTTCAGAGCTTTCGAACTGGGGCTTATTTTAATTCAGACAATATGTTATACTTTGAAAAAAAAATGCCAATTAATATATTCAATTCCTCATTTATAACGCTTTTTTTAAAATTTCATATGCCTGGAAGATCTAAAAAAAACAAATATCATTAGCGAAATACCATTGCACAATCTTAACTAATTTTAAAAAGAATGCCATTTTGGTTGAAAATTTGAGCACTCGATTGTAATCATCGATATTATTTTATTGTATCGTACTACGTCTTCCAACGCTGTCAGCGTTTTGATTATCAATTTTTCTTGGAATATTTGATTATGATGCCTTAAATATCGTCTTAATTCACGATACATGATTTGGATATCCCATAATGCCAAACGTTTTCCTGGACAACTACGTAGGTGGTAGATAGGACAATTTGAAGTATGAAAAGTCTTGTTTAAACGTTTCAAATGTAGATATCTGATTCCTCAAGCGTTCAGGAAACTATAAAATATATTCGCACCAAGCTCTTTCCAACATGCGTATAGGTAAACATATTTCTAATATAAAACGAAACGAGTTTTCAGCGAAATAAATGTCTTTTCTTTCAGAATTAATGATGGCGTTGTCGAAACATGCGTTAATTGCGGTAGACAGGGACTGTTTACTGTTTTTAGGGGTAAAACTTAAGACTTACTCTGGATCAGCAGACGATGTATCGCGCAATATCAATCTACGGAAGGTTACGGAGAAAGTCAATCTATCTTACGGAGGACTCCGGAGATAGTCGATGTATCACGATTGATTAAATCACTGCAGTAATCTTTCTTAAAGGGGCCTTTTCACAGATTTTGGCATTTTTTAAACTTATTCATTAAATGCTTTATATTGATAAATGTAAACATTGGATCATAAAAGCTCCAGTAAAAAATCAAGAAAAAAATTAAAAAAGGAAAAGAACATTGCCCGGAGCAGGTTTCGAACCAGTGACCCCTGGAGTCCTGCCAGAGTCCTGAAGTAAAAACGCTTTAGCCTACTGAGCTATTCCGCCGAGTACACATTCTTGACGTATTTTATACATTATATAAGCAATCTTCGTAGTTTCACAAAATTTAACGACAAAAACAGAACTCTCCAAATTATTCCATCGTTTCGCGTTGCAACGCTTTATAATTTTTAGGTTTTAAAATCGTCAAAAGATGCATATAATGGCTATATTAGAGCATGGTTAATGTTCAGTATTACTGTTTCCTCACAAATATCATAACTAAAACGAAAACTTACGAATCTGAAACAACTTTTTTCAATTTTGTCAATTTACCAAAGCGTGAAAAGATCCCTTTAATGAACATCTTATGAATCATAAAACTGACGCTACCATACAATTATCAGTGTCGTTGATATTTTGTATTTTAGGTAATTTGTATTCGCAAATTAATGTTCATTATGCGAAAGGTCTCTGTACTATATCCGAGTTAACGTTGTTTACTATAATATAAATGAGTCAATTTTAAACGAATGATTCTCGCTTCTTAAATATGTCAAAAGTATTTCAAAAAAGGAAGAATTTATTTCGGATCAAACATGTCTATTCTGAAGTGTGCAAACACTTTTTGATTTGCTTTCATTTGCAAACAAAACGGGCACATCGGGAAATGTGCATCACATAATTATCACCTTTGATTTCTGTTAACCAACATATTAGGGGAATAAAGCAATCCAGCTATTAAATTATAGATACGGGGCCAGGAATAATGAAAAGTGCTTCTTTGAAGAAAATAAATAAATTAACACCTCGAGAGATCACTGTCTAAATAAACTAGACCGAAAGTCGAGAATACACCTGTTGGCTCTGTGTTAATTGGTCCTAGTTCAATATTGATGCATAAACTGCAACAAATTGTTACTTCTGTCAACAAAAATGCATTTAAACGTGCTAAAACTAGAAGATTCGGAGTGTTCTGCTTAATATATGACACGAAATACCATTTAAAGTAAGTTTAAGTAATTCCGCAACGAATGTTTCTAATGTAAATTATATAACTGAAGTGTCATCAATTTGCACGAATGACTCAATGAATGGCGAATGAGTTCGCCTTGTAAGCCTGCTATCAGGTTGATGTTTTGCCTTTTCGACACCCTGACCTTCTCTTCAGATCTTTGACAGTTAATGCAGCAGTTTATCATGAATAAATCCATCCACATCAGTTTACAAATAAAGGATACGTAAGTTTCGTGTTTGTTTTTCTTCTTTAAATACAGCAAGTGGATTGTTGAGATTTTAATTGCGGACATATGCATTTTTAATTTCATACTTTAGCTGAAGTGCAACTTTACAAACATTTTAGCCCATTTTGAACACAATAAAAACTTTAATTGGTTACGTAAATGAAAACAAACTCAATGACACCCTCGATCTCCATGCAACATCTTGAAACTATCTCTCTGACAATTATATTAATCTGAGAATTAATTCGATTTACCAACTAGGCTTATCTTAAACAACCAACTTTTCCTTCAAAGTTCACTCGTGCGTCTTGCTGTTCGTGTCTTTAAACTAATGTGATGTTCTTGATTCTTTAAACTAATATATGAACCACATAACTTCGCTGTAAAGCATTTTAAGCTCGACTATTATATATGAAATATATACAGTGGAGCTATCCTACTCACCCCGGCGTGGACGTTGCCGTTCCCGTTTGCGTGCAAATGTTAAAGTTTGCGTACTACCCCAAATATTTTCAATGTTCCTTGACATATTGCTTTCATATTTTGCATACTTGTTAACCATCATGACCCCAACCTATAAACAAGAGCAGACAACTCTATCAAGCATTTTGACATAATTATTGCCCCTTGTATACTTAGAATATGCATATTATTGATAAATCTATGTTAAAGTTTGCGTTCTACCCCAAATATTTCCTATGTCCCTTGACATATTGCTTTCATATTTTGCATACTTGTTAACCAACATGATCCCAACCTATAAACAAGAGCAGACAACTGTATCATGCATTTTGACAGAATTATGGGCCCTTTTATACTTATTAAATTTTGCTAAAATTGCCATAACATCTTTATTTATGATCAGATTTTATTTATACTTTGACAAAACAACACTTACCTGAATACCACAATGGATTCCACCCAAACAATACCCCACGCCCCAATCCAGAATCCCCCCCCCCCCCCCAAAAAAAAAGAAAAAATATTTATTTTTTCCTTTTTTTATTTTGAAAGATCGCCTAATAAATGACCACATCCCACATTATACCCCCTCTCAACCCCCCTACCCCCTATATTTTTTTTTTCCTTTTTTATTTTTGAAAGATCGTCTTATAACTTATTGAATATGAACAATTTCCCCATCATGGCTTACGTTATACTGTCAAGCACTCGAATAGTCGAGCGCGCTGTCTTCTGACAGCTCTTGTTTTTTTTAAATATTAATATTAATGTTTCCTTCCCGCTGAATCGATGTGTCAGCGAAATAGCCTATTCTCTTTTGCATTCATGTTACTACTGTGCGTATTTAAATCACATGTTATCATCTCTATGATGATTCATAGAGAGTAACCGAATCCGTGTCAACTGTATTAATAGCTATAAAGACACTAAAATAATTGTTAGTTTCCTAATGTTCTTTATACATATGTACTTTCCAAACATAACCAAATTGAGCAAAATTGTTATTTCCCACTATTATTTTCCGATGCGTGTATTTCACCAATATCCTAATTCGTTTCCGATGCGTGTATTTCATTGATATTCCCAGTATTAGTTTCCGATGCGCGTATTTCATAGAAATTCCAATTAGTTGTTTCCGATGCGCGTATTTCATCGATATTCCTATTATTACTTTGGTTCCTCTGCCGGTATTTCAACGACATTACCATAAAAACTAACAGCTGTATTTAAACCACAGGGGTGCACTTCGTTAAGATGCGAATTTCTGGCTCCATTACCATGCAAATTAAGCAGGGTATTTTTGGTAATATCCAAGTGTCTACTTTGTGCATTTCAGGCGTGGGTGACCGCTTAGACGACTACCGGATTTCCGGCTCCATATACGTACTGCACGTGCGAGAGATACCCGACTCGTTGACTGATCTGCTGCTAGACCACATAGAAACGTACGGTCACGTGATCGTAAAATTCGCGGGTAGGTTTCAGCATGCAACATTGTGCTTCAGTAAAAGTAATGTGATTGGGATTCAACATGTTTTACGTTGAAAACACAACCAACTTATGTGCTCACTTCATGTAACGAGTGTCAAAAAGACCATTCAGTGAAGACTGCTGTTAAATATATAAGCTAAATGCTGATGAATTCAGTCCGCACAGGCTAATCAGGGACGAAACTTTCATCTGGATTTTCGTTTAGAAGAGATTTCCTTAAAAAGAAAAAATCCGTAAATGTGAAAAGTGTCGTCTCTGAATAGCCTTTGCAGACTGCAAAGCTAATCTATGACAAGACTTGACGCACGTACATTTTGCCCACTTTTCCCAGAGCGAGGCTCGTAAATAAACCTGCTATGTATTTCAGGGAACCCAATAAGCATTGTACGAGATGCCGACGCCTTGCACCACCTTCTGCGCGAGTCGGTTCATCATTCCAAGAATGTCAGCATCTCTCAGGACCTTCTGAACGGTAGGTTCGAATACGCAGATTTACTGTTATATGCGACACGTCATGGCCAGAATTTGGTCGTATGATATTTGTGTGTATTTCGAAGATTATGATGTTCATAGGCGCCTGAGACTGCGCTATGGAACGCCTTCTTTGTCTTATAATACTAAAACTTGTGATATTACGTCAATCTGACTGTGCATGAATGCCTGTAACCATTTTGTATATATGCATAATCACAATATATATATATATACATAATTTGAATATATAGAGATAAAGCAGTAATATATAAAGATATATTTTTTTATATATAGATAAAATGTAAAAAATATACAGATACGAATGTATTATATACATATAATCTTCCATTATATAAAGGCATTACTTCTTTATATGAAGGCAAAAATCTTTATATGAATGCCTGTAACCATTATATATATAATAACAATATATAAATATATTTTTTGAATATATACAGATAAAGCATTAAAATATAAAGATATAATTGTCTTATATATAGATATAAAATCTTCCATTAAATAAAGGCATTACTTCTTTATATCAAGGCAAAATATCTTTATATGAATGCCTGTAACCATTATATATATGCATACTCATAATATATAAATACATATTTTGAATGTATGCAGATAAATCATTAATATACAAAGATATAACTTTCTGATGTATAGATATATAATCTTTCATTATATATAGACATTACTACTGTATATAAAGGCAAAAGATCTTTATATGAACATATATAAGTATTATGTTACCACGGATTGCTCTGGTAACAAATACATTAAACACGCAATTTCATGATAGTTGTTTTATCATTAAATACACCCAAGCAATTAAAGTCGTACAGTGACGTAAGTGATATGATGTCCGTTGTTATCTTCTCCTGTCTGAAGCGCCGTATCACTCCTTCTTCCTCTCAAAGTCGCTCAAGTATCAAATCCATATCCATTGTTGTGAATGATGCAAAACAAATTTTCTCCCGTGTGTAATAAAAGCTTCGTATATTTAATGTTATCTTTAATTCATTAAGATTATATATATTGCTTACGAAATTTTGTATTAATATAATTTATTTCGATGTACATCAGCATCTTAACTTAGTATGGATTTATGTAATAACGTAATTATCTTAAAAAACAACTCTTTAGGATCATACAAAACATTAAAATTTTAATGTACTATAAATTTATCTTTACGTGTTGAGATTACATATTTACATAAATTATTTTAAGATTTTAGCGTATTTTTCAAATTTTATCTGCATATTAAGACGATATGTGTTTATATAATTACGATTTATGTTTATATAAAGATAGTTGGCCTTTATATAAACAAGTTATGCCTATATATAATGAGAAAATATTCGTAATCATTATTACATAATGATTTATGTTCATATAAAGATATTTTGCCTTCATATAAAGAAGTAATGCCTTTATACAATGGAAGATTATCTGTGAATAATACATTCGTATCTGTATATTTTTACATTTTATCTATATATAAGAAAATTATATCTTTATATATTAATGCTTTATCTCTATATATTGAAATAATGCATTTATATATTGTGATTATGCATATATATGATGGTTACATGCATTCATGCACAGTCAGATTGACGTAATATCACAAGTTTTGATATTATACGACAGCGAAGGCGGTCCATACTGCGCACTCCTGCCTAATTACCATACAAGACTTACGAACATTGGGACGAAATTGGATTGCGATTTCAGTCTACCGGTATTTAGTTTTTGGTGAAAGTTATTCAATGTCGGTGTGGTCTAATGCTGTGTGTGTGGGGGGGGGGGGGTCGTTCCTGGCGTAGTTACTTTTTCTTCAAAGTTGTGCAACACCTGCGGAAAAAATGTCAATGGTTCGAATCCGCTGATTGACCGTTACTTTATACTTTCAAGGCAAAGTAGGTTTCACTAGAACATGTGTAAAATGACTGACTGATTGGGCTTCATGAAACGTTTTGAAAGTTACATCAACTATAAAAGAATTGTTCTGTGACGGATAAAATTTTATAATAGATATACTCACCTACGATGCCCTGCTCATGCATATCAATTAGATAACGGTGTGTTGTGTGGTTATAAAGGGACTATAATTATCTTGTTGAAAAAAACAACAACACAGAAATGATACATTTAACACATATTCATGTATGTTGATGTGCCACAAACAAAATAATGTGTACAAGCACATATAATGTATTCAGTTATTTAATTTAAAATAAGATCGATATTTTGTTAGACAGTACACGAGTAACGCTTATACAAAATAACAGTTGCACGTATACGAACTAGTGTTACCCAGACGAGAAGAAGTCGGTGCTCCAACCACTTCGCTTACCAAACAGCATGCTTAAAATATCTCCAAAATGAAGTCTTATTTCGGCAAGTCTAACAAAGCCCCATTGGTTAATGACCAACTTTTACCTTTACCCACAGTGGCATACATCAGCGAACGGAACTCGCACCTGCTGCTGGTCGTAGACGAACATGAAGCGGAAATGACAGTAGACACTGACATGGCACTGGCCTTCCTCCGAGGAAGCACCATCAGGGTTGACGTCATACGACTTCCGGTTACATCAGGCAAGAAAGCCCATGCCCGACACGCATGCATTCCACATACTTTATTGCATATAAAAAGGTCTTTAGTTTTGACATTTTGAAGCCTTTATGAAATACAGTTTAAGAAGCAATCAGGAATGACATAACAATAACCTTTTGTAATTGCACTTTAAAGGGCATGTACATTAGAAACAATTGAACGATATTTTTTTAAAGCGGTCAAAAAGTTAATGATTGGTTTAAATTATTCACACTGGTAGACTGCACTAGAGGATAGTGAACATTTACATATGTTTATCGTACACGCTGAAGTGATATAATGAATTGTAGCATGCAATTCTACGCAAACATTTCTCTACATAAAACGGGATGCGACAAAAAACTTTCATCTTAACTCACGTTTATGTTATTTATCCAGGCTAAATTTCTTTACATATATGCACGAGTCATGGGAATTCAAGTCGTAAAACCTATCAACATTTGATTTCAATAAAAATGGATATTCATCTAAACTTGCTCAGCAGAACGAGATTTGCGGGAAAGCTGCATTAAGCGTCTATACACATCAGAAAGCGTTGTTAAAAGTAATAAAATCTAAATACTAGTGCATGGTGAGAATTACCCATTGTAATTAACGATGATCCATGACAACGGAACCTTTAAGAATTATACTCTACATACTACAAATATATACAAGGGATACAACTGTCAAATTACCTGCACAACAACATGGGCTGAACAAAAGCAAAATATTCGCATCTAAAAGCAATAATTGCACGAAAATAAACTGTATAAGAACAGCCAAGACATTTATCATTCAGAATATAACTATATTTATAGCAGTAAATTTGATAATAGTTTTGTTTGAAACGGTAGTTTCATGAAAAATTTTAAAAATTTCTAACTTTGACACAGACGTGCACAACCACTTTGACACATGTTGTTCCAAAATTAAATAATACTGAGAAGTTGAGCAAAGTTTACCTTGTTTTATAATCCAAAGACTATTCATAAATCAAAGTAGACAATTTTTATGATGGCATGTAACTGCATATGTGTTGAAACACCGTAAATATTACATTGTTTACACTTTCTACCAGCTTCAAGCGTGTATACTAGTATACAATTTGTTAAGTAATGTAACGTGATTGGCTGGATGTTTACTGCAGTTGAGAATTAACCAATCAAATCGCATGTCTGTAAAACATGTTGTGAATTATCCAAAATGAAAGTAAACTATTGTTATTGAGACATTAAAGCAGTTGTATACGAATTTCTAGCAAAAAAACCTCACATTTTATTGTAATAATGTTCTATTAAAGTATGAAAAGAAACTAGTCAATGTTTATGTACCTTCAAAAGTTGTTAATTTCAAAAGGGATATGAAAATTACAACAAAAATTATCAGTTTTCAGATGTGCACACCTGTGTTCATGAAAGGATTTTAGAACTTTTTGAATGAAATGTTTTGTTTTCATGTAATGAAATATCGTAGGTAAATTGCCAAGTGTTTATTTTCTGAAAGATAAATCAATTGGCTGTTTGTATACCGTTTATTTGGTGTAATTAGTGCATTTGGAAGCGAATTGTTTGCTTTTGTTCATACCATAGTGTTGGGCAGGAAATTTGACAGTTGTATCCCTTGTATACAGTTATAGTTTGTCGAGTGTTTTTCTTAAAGATCCCCGTGATCCATGATGCCACTGTTGCTATGCATAATAATACCGTTCACTCCACGTAGGCGGACGACAACGCCGGCAATCGTCCGTCAACTTCTATCAACTGCTCGCAAACGTTTCGGGGGGCTCCGTGATTACCACAGACAAGAACAACATCGGAAGCGCAGTAAACATCATCACTGTAAGTGCAGCTGTTTGATATAGCCCTACAATATTGAATTTGCACTCGTGAAATCTATTATCATTAATGTTACGAATGGGTTGTTTCCTTTTTTCATTCGTATTTTTCACTTTTTGCACGAATAACATAAAACCATTATGATATACCGGTAGTTAGCGAGATTCGATTACATCGATTGAAATCGTTTCTACTACGAACATGTATTTTGTATTTAAAATGGTACGTTATTTTATTTATTTAGCCATTAAGGTCACTACCAGATCAATATTGGCTAGCTATATAACTGGCGTCAAAATTTTGACATCAAGAAAATGAAAATGGTTTTATATCCCCATATGATTATATCAATGAGGTTAATAGCTGCGTTGTCACAACTCGTTATCCTGAATCTTAGACCATCGTTACATGGATGAGAGTATTATAATGGCAGTGTTGTAGGTTTATATCTTCTTCATGTTTGCAACTTAAAACTATTGGGCCAAATAATCATTGAATTATTAAAATGCACTAGTTTAAATATAAGTTATTATTATATAACACATGATTTTATCAACACATGCCAACGAAACGTTTGTCTACAATTTGTTTGTTTTTATTATTTCAGCAAAGCTTACAAACTAATCGAGTGAATTTAATGCGCCTTTCCTACAGCGGTGCACCAGGGACATCTTTTATTATTATATAACACATGATTTTATCAACACATGCCAACGAAACGTTTGTCTACAATTTGTTTGTTTTTATTATTTCAGCAAAGCTTACAAAGTAATCGAGTGAATTTAATGCGCCTCTCCTACAGCGGTGCACCAGGGACATCTTTTATGGTGTTTGTTGATGATACCATAACGCAGTTGATCGTACGCGTGCAAGCGGAGAGGGCACAGCCTGTTGTAATCGCAATGACACCATCAGGTAGAACAGAAAATACAAGTGCTTTCTTCATATTATCCAACATAGGTCTTGCTCTTGTAAAAGCTGTCGTAATCTGACAATCAGCATGTGTAGTAAAAGTCGGAATATTGTTTTATCACACACAAGATTTGATACAACGCTAAAAATGTGTTTAAGGTACGCCATCTTCTGCAAGGCCTACAAGTATCGGCTCTGTGTCTGCTGGATCGGTTGTAGCTCTACTAGAAATCAACATCACACAGGTACAAGATGATACCATTATTGTGTAGTTGAATTAAATAATGACAACTAAACGATAACTGTGCGACTTCAAAGAGCAGTGGGGGACATGGTGTTTCACAAACATAGGTCTTGTTTCTTTCAGATATGCATATTTAGATAAAGTATGCAATAAAATGCTTCTTTGTGACCAATTAGTTATTGGTGGTTTATATATTTCCATTTCTTTAATAATTTTTTTTGTTCAACGTATTTTCTATTTTTTCTATAGGATTTTTTTTATTTCCCCATAGGATTTTCTCATAATGGGATTTTTTCATAATGGGAAAAAACATGAGAATTTTGGAAAAAAAAATTAAGAGAGTTTTCTTCGGGCATGTAAATATTTAAGGACTGTATAATTGTTAATGTAGAAAATCAGCACAAATCGTTTACAATGATTAAATCGATAACAAAGCTTAATCAAATCGTTAATACAAAATCCAATTGGATTTTTTCCCATGCAGAAAGCATGGAGAAAAATCCCATGGGTAAAAGGAAAATCCCATGGGAAAACGAGAATTCATATGGAAAAAAGTAAAAATGCCAAAGGTATTTCAACTATGCACATAAATGTCATTATGAAAAAATAGAACATCTTTTAAGCAAAAATAATCACACTATTTTTAAACATTAGCCTTTTAAGTGTTTCTCAAATAAGAAAATCTTACAGAAAAAGGGTACTTAATTTGGTTACGTTAAGCAAAGTTTTTCCGGTGTGTGACAGAATTATGGCCCCTTTATACTTAGACAATTGGTATGGATGCGAAAATCATTAACACACTGTACTTTGTTTGTTCACAGGCAGATTACGGAATTTGGAAAATTATGAAAATGGACAGCAATTTATGGGACGTCACAATACAGGCCATTAGCCCAGTGGATTTCACACACAAATTTGTAGAGCCTGGACCTGGCGGTTTCGGTGAATATGAAATAAAGGGAAGACCCATCTCCGGTAAGACGTTCCCTTTGCGAATGAGAATGCAATATTTACAAATACACAACTATATGCCAATAACATTAAAATTGTACTTACCGCATGTTATTTTTAACAGATACATATTCATAAATTGAAAGCAAATGGACGAAGCATGTTTTTCAATACAATAACAGTACAAGTAATGCGCTATTGTGTTGTCATGTTAGAAGATTGTAACTATAATAAACAACATGTATAGGGCACTAGAGGTACGATCTAAGACAATCTTTTTTCAGGTGTACTTTACAAAATGGTTGTTGAGGTACCAGAATACGCAAAGCTTTCTAAGGTGCAGTCGGTTTTACTAATGATCAGAGACAGCCAAAGTCCTAAAGGTTTCGGAGTGTTACAAAATGTTGGTGGAAGAAGAGGACAATCCATTTTCACCGCAAATATAACAATTCCAGTTGAGGTACTTAGCATGCCTAAGAACACTATGTATAAAGAATTTTATGTTATTTTGCATACGTTGAAAAAGAAATATAAACTAAATACATTTTGAATAATTTTAGAACGTGCGTGTTATAATGACAAGAGGTGTGTTTGTCAGAAGCACAATGCCCCCTATTGCGCCGCTTTGAAATAAAATTTCAATATATCATTTGGCAGGTTTAAAAATTATCTCCCTTTTAAAGCTTATTACTTCCTTTGAATTAGTTTTTAAGGCCTTTGACCTTGAAGGATGACCTTGACCTTGACCTTTCACCACTCAAAATATGCAGCTCCATGAGATACATATGCATTCCAAATATCAAGTTGCTATCTTCAATATTGGAAAAGTTATCGCAAAACTTTAACCAAGGTTAAAGTTTTGGGACACACACAATGAATGACAGACAGACAGACAGACAGGCCAAAAAAACACCCCCGATCTATCGATCCGGGGACATTTAAAAGTGACCATACAATTTGAATTTTAATTATTTAAAAGGTAAAATTAAATAACTAGAATAGTCAATATAAAAACGGTTCAAAATGTTGTCCGTTCGCATGTGTATTGTGCATTCTTTTTTTTCTTTTACTACACTTTGCTTTTGTCAGATTACATGACATTGAATATATATCCATATAACTTAGTAGACAAATGTTTATTCTTACAGCCGTTTATGGTTGCAATTCAAGGATCAGATAATTCATCCCCAACAAAACATACATTTAAAAGACTGGACCCAAATCTCATCACTCCTGTGACCTTACGGTTGTTCATACCTCCGCTCACAGGTAATAACTTCGTAAATACTTTTTTTGTCATTTATAAAATATTTGAGAGTACAATATGAATGATCAGCAAAATGAATTTGGGGAAAATTACCAAATAAAAACACTGACCGTTTTATCCATGTAACTAACAAACTACCAAAAATATAGACAAAGCAAACTACAAACGTTCTTAATTTAACTACTGATCCTTACTTAAGGATATCGTGGTTGTAAACAATTTTTTAATTTGGTGATTCACTTCATATCAGTTATTTCAATACATACACACTTATCAATCAATGTCGTATTTAAGTGTTTTTTGAAAGCTATCTTATTTTCAAAACCTTAACTGTCTGGACTAATTATTATTAATTTATTATCATGAACAAGACATTTTGCGAGAACAATTTCTAAATAAATTATGATCAGGGGTAATACTGTGGGCAAACGAGACGTTAGACATCCCATTCACGGTGCAGAACGCTGGTGCCGATGAACAGGGCATCGACGTGAGAATTGAAGACGACCAACACTTCGCTCTAGATCCTAACATTCATTCGTATAATATAAAGGCTGGAATGAACGAGTCTGGAACTTTTACCATAAAGGGCGGGCCGAAAGGCGGTGTAACAACGTAAGTATCTCGACATGATAATTGTACGTCAAAAATACACAAATAAATGTGAAGCTATAAGTGTACCATTTACTGTGTGTAATGAAAACTTCTTATTAATTGTGTGCAATTGTTTTGGCACAAAGTGAAAATTTGCAAGGTGTATATTTGTTTAAATACAAAAGTACCGGTAACTCAAATGACCAGAGATATCCTAAGATAGCGCACTCGACTATTCCTCCATTTTTATAATAGAATGTACGTTTTCTGTCAATCTCTTGATATAATGACCGTAAAGACGCATTCCAAGCGGATAATATGTACACGTTTTACAGTATATGTAAACTTCAATCTGATAATATGTAATTAAAACCAGAAATTTGAGCATGTGACAAAACTAGATTTTCAACTATTTAATAACTAATTTAGTTTTATTTGATTAAGTTTGGAGCAAGGTCTGCTACCTACACCACAACACCTCCCTTCAAACTAAATGAATCCAGCTTGTTAATATTTGCAGCACCGTGACTATCAATGCCAAGCCTTTTGTGATGGGTTCAATGACGTTCCAGTCAGGGCAGTTCGACATCCGCAGATTTACAGTCACAGAGCATGTAAGTACAAACAGAATCGAAAACAAACTGCCAAATATGGCCCATATTTGGCAGTTTGTTTTCGGGTTGCATATGACGTCGCGACGGTACGCTGAAAATGTAAAAAGGGAGACTTGTATAGCAAAAGAAATTTAACTATTCGACTTAAGACCCTTGGAGGGTTACGGAAAAGTCCTTTTAGGGTGAAAACTTTAAGAAGAAACAATGATTGGAAATGGTTGTTCAAGTTTTACGTGTAATATATAATGCTGTAAAATCAAACATATTCGTCGGCATTTAATTTCGTGATGTTTGGGGACACTTACATTCGTGGATCGTTGATTTTTCTGGGGTAAAAAGAAGGAATTTGCGTCGGTCAATTTCCTAAGTGTTTGTGTTAGATTTGTGGATCGGTAAAACCATGAAATATAATTTTACAGTATTTTACTTATGTTCAGAGAATTTTGTTTGAGTGTGTAAACCTTAAAACATTTCCAGTAAAGTAATAAATGCCTAAATGCATTCGAGAAACATTCTTTATTTCATTTTGAAACTAGTTTATTGGAATCATATTTGTAGTTTAAACACCTGTGACATTCGTTAAATGTAATAAATAAAACTCACGTGTACATTTATTCACGCACAGGAGGACCACATCAACCCCACGTGTAATATCACTCTCACCACGGGACCATGCAACATAGGCCCCGATCCATGCGCATGCGTCAACTTCACGTGGTCCGCGGAGATGAATGTTGGTGACGAAGGGTTCGGTCTGAAGAAGGTCTACTTGGACCCGGCTTCGTCTACGTTCAAGTTCACCGTGGACAGTTTCCAGCAGGGACACAACATCAGCATGGGAGTTATCAAGGCAAAACTTGGGTAAAAACTTAAATTTGAAATCACTCACCTAAACTACTGACATCACAGAAGTCCTCACATGCGTGAAATGACCCCATAAGAATCGAAACATTAAACCAATAGTAAAACTAATCTAAGGATTTTGTTTCGTTAGTAATGTAATTATACGTCAGCATGCCTATTAAAGGCAAGGTTTGCAACTTTACGAACAGTTTCCAAATCAAACACTGAAAATTACAAATAACGATCTCAGACATCACATTCATTAAATATATCAATACAGTACAGGAAATTTATATATTGGATTCTTACCTAACATAAATACATTGGCTGTTTTTGCGGTCGAAGTATGACGATGGTAGCCGTGTAACACAGAACAGCATAATTATGGTTGATCATTCTTTTGTTGTTCACGCATTTACAATGCCATAACGCATTTGGACGAAAAAACCATGCACTACACAGGTCCAAATTTGTTTAATCGGCAGATCTGACTGCTGTCTGCAGAACGCCACTATTCGGGTGGAAGATTTAGCGGGAAACACCGACGAATGTGACATCAACATCACCCAAGGATGGGTGCCACCGGACCTTCAAGCCTGCTTTACGGTATCAAATGACCCTCTGTCTTTAAAAACTGGGCTAAATACATGTGCGTAGTGTCGTTACAGATAAGCCTGTGCTGTTCCCAAAGGCTTATCAGGAACGACACTTCCTGCTTTTATGTATGTTAACGTGTGAAGGATGTCGATTCAAATCGAAAATCCAGTTTTTGCGAAAATTTTGTCCCTGATAAGCCTGCGTGGACTGACTGTGCTAGTCTGGGACGACACTATACGCACATGTATTTAGCCCAATTTTTTCACAACGAGGCGCAACTACTTGTACCGATATGGACTCATACAGCTTAAAACAAGCCGTGTCTGTTTTGTTATTCTGCGATGTATTCAACATTTGTCAATGGTTTAAATTTTCTGAATCAAGGCGCAATTTTAATGGATCGAAATTATGTACATATTATAATATATAATTTGGTTTACGTTTTCTGAAAAGATTAAAATATTTATATAATATATATAATATATAATTGC
Organism: Dreissena polymorpha; assembly: GCF_020536995.1. Classification (NCBI taxonomy): domain Eukaryota; kingdom Metazoa; phylum Mollusca; class Bivalvia; order Myida; family Dreissenidae; genus Dreissena; species Dreissena polymorpha. The sequence continues at coordinate 47,947,225 of NC_068369.1, forward strand.
ATTTGTGTTGCATTTTATTGCAGACAACAACTACGACCCAATCAACAACCACACCGATGTCTACAACTACAACCCCTTCGTCATCCTCGTCATCTTCAAGTGTGTCTACATCTACCCTGTCAACGTTGTCCTTGCAATCAACAGTATCCACAATAGCGACAGCGAGCAGAAGCCCCGGGGCATCAACAGCTTCCACAGCGGGAGGTACACTATCCGCCACTGGCACCTCTAAATCATCAAGTGGTACACAATCACCCTCCAGCGCATCACAGACTGGCGCAACACAAGCCCCAGCTGGAACGCCCAACGCGGGCAGTACGCAATCTTCGTCCGGAGCATCAACTGGTATAAACACGTTGGCAGGCCCAGTTGCTACTTCCGGAACGCAGTTGGCGCCAGCAACGCAACAATCAGGCGCTACACAAGCAACGTCAGGAACGCAGTTGGCGTCAGGCTCGCCACAATCTGGTGCTACACAAGCCCCGTCAGGAACGCCTACCTCGGGCGCAACGCAGACCGCCGCAGCCACCAACAACGAATCAAAATCATCGGATTCCAACAACGGTCTCACGGCTGTGTCAATCGGCGCTGGTATGGGCGTCGGAGCAATAATAGGTATGTGCTGTGCTATGGGAAAACATGGTCAGCTTTGTTTGTAACCTCTATGATCAATGTATGTGGGTGTTTTTTTCTTCAAAAATAGCTAAGTTCGCAATTTGCCTAAAAGACAGTGCACGGAGAGACAATGGTAATTACTTGTGTGCACACAAATTCAATGATAACAGTTTAGCGTTTTATAAACCAAACATTTCTTCGTAAGTATCTCCATTCAATTATCGGGAAAAAATAGTAATAGACTATATGTGAAGTTGGAATAAGACATCAATCTTGGAATAAACTGCTGTTGGTTTTTTCCAACAATGCATTATGAGCAGTTTTCCCGATTGTGTTAATTAATTTTGACAAATTATACAACTAAAATAAACACTTGCATATACAATTGCATTATTTAAATATGTTTTTCTACAAAACTGGGTATTAAATTGGTATTGCTTAAAAATCCTCAAAAAATGAGACCGTGTCCATGTATACGATTTAAAAATAAAATAACATTATGAAAAAGTCGAGGAAAAGTGTTATTGTACATAACTTAATGACAGAAAATTGCTAAAATACATTCAGGACATGAAATTAAAAGTTACGTTTTAGGAAATCACCAAAATGATGTTTACGCCAAGTTTGGTGTATCATTCCAAAATCAAAGAGTACAGTGTAAATGCATTCCAGGGGTGACGGCACTTGCGGCCATGGCGTGCTTGTTTAAGAAGGCGATGTCGAAGAATACCAAGTCCGTGGCACCGCAAGAACAAGGCGGCAGAAGGGACGATGAAGAAAGGCGGGAACGAGAGCGTATCCAGCGTAATCTCGCCTGGACGTGATCCATCCATGACACGAGAAAAACGCTAACGTTTTACGAGTGATTTTAATTTAAACTGTCTGTGATTTTAATTTAACTTGTGATAAGATGTTATAGCCTGCTTATTTTTTAATAAAAGATGAAGTTTTGCATAGGCGATATTATACGTTTGATTTGAGTTTTGTTTGGGTTCAAGACAAACGGTTTGTCACGAAAACAAGAGGTGTTTGGTAATCATGAATGTAAACCGACGTGTAGCAAAGTCGTCACGGTGTGCAATCTCTGATATAATCTTGCATGTGTACATTGATCTCAGGTGATGCATTGTCAGTAAACTCACGGCCGTTAATCACGATCGCCACCTCTTATGTGTGTACGTCAGAGTTTATTCACAGGTCATCGCTGAGTTTTCACGACTGCCTTATGCGCTGATCTGCCCCTGTGACCTATCAGGGGAAAGGGCGCCACTTCTTTTCACCCTGTAAAATTATCCATGAAATTTCAAAACATCCGGGCTTGAACGCCACCTCGGAAGTTGCATTGCTCATTTGTCAATGAATCTCAAAATGAGGTGGATCCCGTGATTAACTGCCGTGAAACGAAATGATCCGATCCTACGTCGAAGCGTTCTGTAAAAAAATACGTATTTCATAAACATTTCATAAGCACATAGAGTAGATAACTCGTACATGCCCTTGGTAGAACCAGTACTTGGTGTCTCATGAATATCACGTGGGTGTTTTCCAGGAAATTTGAGTAATTTTTCATGGAACCAGGAATTATAAGGATAACTTTTTGTAGTAATAATAATAATATGTTATGTTTTTTCAAAAATACCGATTTATTCAAATGATGCTAAAACATGTCATACATCATAATTTTTATTGATTCTACATATAAAACAAGAAGTATCGTTGAAAACGGTGGATGCTCCCCTTATGTTCATAATAAAGTAAACAGGTATAAATAATAATTAATGACAATAATAGTATACAATCACTCTCTCTTAAAATGGAACTCCAACCCAAATAACACTAGGGTCACTAAAGTACACTGGCTGAAAATGAGTCATGACTTGATCCTGTCTGTTGTAAAATACCATGTCTAAAACACTGCCTGTCTTACTCGTTGGACTTGGAATCAGGTTTCGAAATGTAGAAAACTTCTGACCATTTAGGACTACCTTGTTGAAATTCTCCAGAATAAATTTCCTATCATTGACCTCAAACCTCATCAAAAGGTAGAGGACCATGCAAGGTACCTTCAACCCAAATATATAAGAAATCGGTCAAATATTGAAGGCGATATGAGAAACTGTAACCAAAGTTTGACCTTGAGAAAATCTTTTATTAGCCTCGGTGACCTTGACCCTAGCCCCCATTGACCTCAAACCTCATCAAAAGGTAGAGGTTCATGCAAGGTACCTACATGCCAAATATGTAAGAGATCGGTCAAATATTGAAGGCGCTATGAGAAACTGTAACCAAAGTTTGACCTTGAGAAAATCTTTTATTAGCCTCGGTGACCTTGACCTTAGCCCCCTTTGACCTCAAACCTCATCAAAAGGTAGAGGTTCATGCAAGGTACCTACATGCCAAATATGTAAGAGATCGGTCAAATATTGAAGGCGCTATGAGAAACTGTAACCAAAGTTTGACATTGAGAAAATCTGTTATTAGCCTCGGTGACCTTGACCATGACCACATTGACCTCAAACCTTATCAAAAGGTAGAGGTCCATGCAAGGTACCTACCGGTACATGCCAACTATGTAAGAGATCGGTAAAATATTGAAGGCGCTATGAGAAACTGTAACAAAAGTGTGACGGAAGGTAGGAAGTAAGGAAGGACAAACTGGCATCTAAATGCTCCATCGAAAATTTTCGGGGAGTATAACTAGAGACACAAATCAACAATCTCATTTTAGTTATGTCAATTCTTACAACACGGGTAGTGAAGTAAATTAAATAATTATGTCATATACACATAATACAACATGAATCAAGGAACTGAATGGAGCAGATAGTTATTCGTACTTCGATGTTTATGAGGTCCTTCTGCGTCTGAGGCTGCATTATACGAGGACCAGATACTGTAACTACACTCCCAAATGTTTGGACGATTTTTGAATAATAGCTGCAAATTCGAGCTATTCATTAGTTCTTGAAAGATTGTCAATTTTGGTGGGGTCTAGGAGTGTGTGTGTGTGTGTTCTGGGGGGTGGGGGGGGGGGGGGGGACACCGAATTACCTGGAAAAAATCGGTGAAGCATTTCGTGCTTCTGTTATTGTTCTTGCTATGAACAAGAGACCCAAAAGGGCCAAGGTTGTTCACCAGTGATATGAAGGAACGTTTCTGTGCAGCTTTAATTAGGTTAATATCACATTATGCACTATTTAGACAATAACACACTGCGGATCTGGGCCGTACGTCTATAATCGGCCCGCTGCCGACATAATGGCCCGAGGGCAATTATGCGGCTAGGGCAGATTTTAGACGTCCGGCCCAGCTCTGCCGTGTGTTATCGTTCATATCACATATCACACTATTTCGGTCCTTCACTAAAATTTATACAGAACCAGCTTTCCGTACTTTAATTTCATTCAACTGATTACGCAATTTATGACGTAGGCCTACCTCATGTGACGTAATTTCAATGACGAAACTACATAGACTCTCTGGTTTTTAAGACAACAAATCGTTTTATTTGTATTATCTAAATTGTGTGCTATGTGTCATTATAATTATGTGCGATTCTTTCGTTGAGTTGTGGCTTAATTTTATTGATCACCGTTGGCTAAGACTGAATGTGGACGCCATTTTGTTCAGCATTTATAAGCCGCGCGATCCCGTTCCTTTCTGATATGAAAAATCGGCCCGGCTCAGCGGGCTGATATAATTTATATTGGCCCGCTAGATACGAATAACGGTCCGCTCGCGACGTCATTTTTGTTACTATTTATAGTTACGATATGTGATAGAAATTTAATATTACAAATACCGGTTATCACAATCCATGCAACAACACTCATGTTTTGTTGAGGTGGTCATTACATTTGTCTTGAAAGTATTACTGAGGAGTGTAGGTCTGATGCAATAAATATTTTTTTTTGTTAAATCAGTGCAACAGCTTTTACAACAAATGTTCTGAGCCAGTTCACAACGATTGGACAAAAAGACTGCTAGTGTTTACAAGCTTTTTCTTGAACTTGATGAAGTGACTTGGTTGTCTACCCCATGTGACCCAGTTTTTACAGGGCCGAGAAATAAATGGGACAATGTTCTAACTAAGTTTCATGAAAATTTGAGAAATGTGGCCTCAGGAGTGTGAAAATTCCGAGACACCGACTCCTCTATCTTTTGCTTTGACAAAATTTGGCAAATTTGTTGGGGGTGATTTTATTTCGAACTCGGGTGATGTTCGCACAAACTAATGCTTCATAACTGATATTTAATATGACATCTTCAATTGTAATCGAATGTAATAAATGTTTGGGTTGCAAACACGCGGTCGTGTTGTTTACTGTTTAGGTGTCCCTTGTTCGTACAACCATCTATCTTAATGCGAAAGTTGTCGAACGCCTTAAGTGTGCTACTCAAGCCGCGTATATCTTGTATATTGCGTGTATCATGGAACGCCATTTCCCGAATATGAAATCGTCTAATCCAAACCATGTTTAGACAATTTATAACGCTTGTAAAAGCCTCTGGTGGTTGCACACAAACACTTCGCACTTTCAGTCGCTTTAAGATAGGCATGATGTACGCGAACACAAGTCGGCCAATGAACGACGATCGCGTGACTTTTTCCCGAAACGCAATGTCCTCAAGGCTTCCATTTCAAATAGTAACCGAACAACAGCAACACGGATTTTTAATTTACGACAAAATGCACAATTAAACAGTGTGGCTATCGACGATTTCTTCTTTAAGAATAACTTAAGTTTAAATAAATTATCAGACAAATTAAGTATAATGTAAAGCTGTTGTTCGTTGTTACCATTCTTCTGAGAGATCAAACCTTAACGGAATATTGGTGCAATCCTCTTTAAAGGATGGATTCTCGACTCAAATTTACCCTCCTTGTTTTGGGGGTAGGTATCTACTGTTGTTCGACCCCGGGGCAAACGCAGGAGCTTATTTCACGTGAGTAATCTTCGGCAGTCATTTTACCAAAACAGTATGATTTAAGGAAAGAAATGTATAAAACTTGTATCTACTTTTAAATGGTAACCAGTAAACATAGTTTTAAGTTTTTAAATATAAATAATATTAAGAGACTAAAAAAGGACTATGTCAAATTATAGAGCTATGCTCATAAACGTATTTTTTTTCAATATGTATATTCATGTATTATTAATCAAATAAATATATCGTGAGCATTATGGTTTTAATGTCTTCAGTAGCTAAATAGAAATAAGTTACTTACTAATATTAGGTTGATAAAACGCGTTACTAGAAGGTGCATTTGAATGCCTCTCACGTCCCCTTTAATATGTGTACATGTAAGCTATCAATAAAAAGAAGGCGTATCGTACAAATTTAAAGAACAACCATTTTTCCGGACACATCATGAAACGCGATTCACCAATATTCCGCACATATGTTCAAACACGTTAAAAATGATATATGTTAGCACTTGTATACCTAACAAAAATTCTGCGCATGTTCAAATAGGAGAAATGCATATGAAAGAAAACGAATTTTATTTCTGTGAACAATATATATTTTTGTAAATACATTAAGGCATATGGGGGTTTGTAGCGGCAGGATGATGCATCTGCCCATATACAAAAGTTTTTAATAGGATCAAAATTATATTATTTGTTCACGCTAGTGTACTGTTACTATGTACTATCGCGTGTGTAGATACTATGAAATTAATACTCGCATAATTGTCATAATCGAACGATTAAAATGCGATTTTTGATAGATAAATCAGCATCAGTTTCTGCCTTTATTCAGAGCTTTTAAGCTTGGGCTTTAATATACTTCAACCAAGCTGTTCTACATTGAGGGAGATGGCCGATTATTATATTGAATTACACGACACTAATTACGCTTATAATTTTATATATTACATACTAGTATGCTTGGAAGAACTAACAAACTATTGTAGGTAGCGAAACACTATTGCAGAAACTTAACTCAATTTCAAAGGAATGTGTCATTTTAGTTTAAAAAAATTAGCACTCGATTTTATTCATCGATGTTATTTTATTGTATTGTACTCAGTCTTCAGCGCTGTCAGCTTTTTGATTATCAATTTGTATTGGAATATTTGATTATGATGCCTTTAATATCGTCTCAATTCACGATAAATGATTTGGATATCCCATAGTGAAACTTTTTCCTGGACAATCACGTAGGTGGTAGATAGGACCAGAGCTCCAGATAAGGATTTAGTCTAAATGGTATTTTACCCCCTGATATTATTGTTAAAGTGTGTTTAACTCCTTTGTTTCGGCCATAAAGGGTATTAAGAATATTTAGGGGTATTTTTAATTTCCAAAGAAAACTGACACAGCACATGGCGTGTTCAATATAGAAATATTATTATTTGTTACCGGTGTTTATAAATGCAAACATAATAAATTTTAAATGATGATATGAACTGACTTTCTTTAAAATATTCAACTTACATGTGTTGTATCTCTGTCTTGGATCTTTCTTGCATATAGTATTCATATAGTACACGAACGTCATTTTGCAATTAAACTAAGTTATGGCAGTGCTTGTACAATTGAAAATAAGGTCACGCTGCCTGCGATCTATGTAAGTTATATAAACTTCTTCAACAATGAGATCGCTTAACATTATTTTGACAATTGTATAAGCATCATAAGATTTATCTCTATTGACATATTGTGATATACAGTTACTTCCTGCAGGAGCCTATGTTCGATTGAAACGTACCTTTTCCCAAATAAGAACACGATGGGCCGCCATTTTGATTACAAGGTTCTTTTGATTGCTTTTTTTTTGTATTCAAAGGTTAACTTACACTAAACACTGAACTGGATAATTGGTTAAACCGATTACGCGCTTTTATAGATCGAAAATACGTACAAAGATTTGTATTGTGCAATGTTACGTACTTGAACGATTTATAAAGCGTTTTTAAATTATTTTTTCAATGCGTAAATACGCAGATACGCGTCTTATCTGGAGCTCTGGATAGGACAATGTCCGGTATACAAATTCGTTTTTAAACGTTTCTAAGGTAGATCTCTGATAACTCAAGCTTTCAAAAAACTATAGAATATAATCGCACCAGCTATTTCGAACCTGCATATAGGTAAACATATTTGTTATAAACGACACGTGTTTTGAGCAAAAAAAAGTATTTTCTTTATGACAATTGATGGCGTCGTCGAAACATGGACTTTTTTCTGTAGACAGGGATTGACATGGGTAAAACTTCTTATAAGACTTACTCTTGATCAGCAGACGATTCATTGCATGAATCAATCTACGAAGGATTTCGGAGAAAGTCAATCTATCTTACGGAGGACTTCGGAGATAGTCGGTATATCACGATTGATTTAAGTCTCGGTAGTAAACTTTCGTAATGAACTTCTTATAAATCACAAAACTGACACTACCATATTCGAATCGGTGTAATATTAAAGGGTCGTATTAAAGAAAATTGTATTCATTAATTAATGTTCATTATGCGAAATATTTCTTAGTATATACAAGTTAACGTTTTTACTATAATATAAATGATATTATCATTATCGAACGTACGATGTTGGCTTCTTAAATATGTCAAAAGTATTTTACAAAAACGAACGTATTAATTTCGAACTAAATATGTCTTTTCTGAAGTGTGCAAACACTAATTAAATTGCTTTATTAGTAAACATAACGGGACTCACCGAGAAATGTGCATCACGTAATTGTCAACTTTGATTTCTGTTAGACAACATATTAGAGGAATAAACTAATCCAGCTATAACATTATAGATATGGGGCCAGGAATAATGAATTGTGCTTCTTCTTTGAAGAAAATAAATAAAATAACACCTCGAGCGATCACTGTCTAAATAAACTAGACCGAAAGTCGAGAATACACCTGTTAGATCTGAGTTAATTGGTCCTAGGTCAATCATGGTGCATGAACTGTAATAAAATGTGATTCCTGCCAACAAAAATGCATTTACACGTGCTAAATGCAGAAGATTCGGAGTGTTCTGTTAAATATATGATAATGCAAACCATTAAAACTAAGTATAAGAAGTTCCGCAACGAATGTTTCTAATGTAAATTATATAACTGATGTGTCATCAATTTGTACGAATGACTCAATGAATGGCCAATGAGTTCGCCTAGTAAGCCTGCTATCAGGTAGATGTTTTGCCTTTTCGACACCATGGCATTCTCTTCGGATCTTTGGCAGTTAATGCAGTAGTTTATCATCAATAAATCCATCAAGTACATATATAGCACACGTAAGTTCCTTTTTTTTCTTATTTTAAAGAAATCAACTGCATTGCTGAGATTCGATTTGCGCACATATGCATTTAATATATATTTTATTTATTCCAGTCTCATCCATATACACATATTTACAAATACATGTATACAGCCATTCTATAAGAATTATAAGAGACTATAAAACATATTAAAACATACAAAACACACTATCATAATAGCTGAAAGTAAAATTATGCTAAGAAACAAAGCCAGTGTTCAACAATCTAGCAGATTATCTTGAAATCTTAATATATATTGGTTTGATAAAAAAGCAACAATAATTTATAGTATGGCTAATAAAAATATAATAGCAACACTAAAACTTGTTATTTAAACAAGTATGTCAAATCAATTTATACCATCTATTTAAACTTTAGAAATCAAACAGTGGGCATGTTTTCTATACATCTAAAATTTATACACATACAGTAAAAATCTTAGCATTATTAAAATATTTACTCACTAAAATGATTACTATACAGCGTGTTATTTCTCAGTTTCAATATATCACAGCAGGTTTTTGAGAGGACCCTAACAATGTCTGGGTGAGTAAACATGAATACAAATTTGGCATTATCACTCATATCTTGAAAACCAGAGTCTAAAAACTGAGTTTTCTGGTAAATAACATTTCGTATTTGATTATAAAGAGGACATACAAGTAAAACATGCATTTCTGTCTCTACAAAGTCTAACATGTCATACATTAGCGTAAGTGCAACATTACAAACATTTAAGCTAATTTTGAACACAATTAAAATATATTTGCATAAATAGAAGGCGTTCATAGGTTGCGTAAATGAAAACAAACTCGATGAAACCCTCGATCTCCATGCAACATCTGGAAGCTATCTCTCTGACGATCATCCATATGAGAATGCGATTTTCCGACTTGGCTTAAACAACAAAATTTTCCTTTAAAGTTGACTCGTGCGTCTTGCTGTTTATGTCTGTATACAAATGTAATATTCTTGATTTTTCAAACTAAGCTATAAACCACATAACTTCGCTGTAAAGCATTTTTCCATCCTAATTAATCGATGGGTCAGCGAAATAGTCTATACTCTCTTTTGCATTTAACGTAACTACCTTGCGTATTTAAATCACAAGAAAGCCACTTGGGGATTCATACCGAATCCGTATCCTTTATATTAATATTTATCACGACACTCTAATAATTATTAATTTCCAAATGTTCGTAATACATTCCAACCACAACCAAATTGAGCAAAAAAGTGTTATTCCCACAATTATTTTCCGGTGCGTGTAATCCACTGATATCCCATTATTCGTTTCCGACGCGTGTATTTAATCGATATTTCAAGACGTATTTTCCGATGCATGCATTTGATAAAAATTCCAGTTATTCATTTCCGATGCGCGTATTTAATCGATATTCCATTTATTAGTTTTTGATGCGTGTAGTTTATCGTTATTCCCATTATTACGTAGGTCCCGCTGTGGTTCATCGATTTTCAAATTATTACGTAGGTCTTGGTTCGGGTATTTCAGCGATATTTTCATTACAACTTAGGCCCCGCTGCATGAACTTCATCGATATTCCCATTATTACTTAGTTTCCACTGCTGGTATTTCAACGACATTACCATAAGGTCTATTTCAACCACGGGGGAGCACTTCGATAAGATGCGAATTTCTGGCTCCATAAACATGCAATATGAGCAGGATATTTTGATAATATCCAACTTCCAAGTTTGTGAATTTCAGGCGTGGGTGACCGCTTAGACGACTACCGAATGTCCGGCTCTATATACGTACTGCACGTGCGCGAGATACCCGACTCGTTGACTGATCTGCTGCTAGACCACATAGAAACGTACGGTCACGTGATCGTTAAATTCGCGGGTAGGTTTCAGCATGCACCTTTGGTCAAGGTAATGTGATTCGGATTCTAGATGTTTTACGTTGAGAACACAATCGATTAGTGTGACTCATTTCATGTTACGAGCGTCAAAAAGACCATTCAATGAAAGCTGCTGTGAAATATCTAAACTAAATGCTGATAAATGCAGTACTCACATGCTAATCAGGGACGATACTTTCCAACTAATCTGGATTTGCGTTTAGAAGATATTTCCGTACATATTAAAATTCCATAAAAGTAAAAAGTGTCGTCCCCGATTTGCCTTTGCAGACTTCAAGGCTAATCTACGACACGACTTGACCACGTACATTCAGCCCTGTTTTCCTAGAGCAAAAATCATAAATACATGTGCCTTGTTTTTCAGGGAATCCAATAAGCATTGTGCGAGATTCAGAGACCCTGCACCACCTTCTACACCAATCCGTACATCACTCCAAGAATGTCAGCATCGCTCAGGACCTTTTAAATGGTGGTTTAATTTTATATACACCGTTAAATTGAAGTATATTCAGTTATTTCATTTTAAATGAGATCAGAATCTTGTTGTGGTCCTTTTCTTGAAAATGGTGACTTGCGTACTAGTCGAACTTTACACGGTATGGTTAGGCTAACACAAACTTACAATTGCACAGACGAGAAGATTTAAATGCCCTTAACACTGCGCTTTAATACCGAGCAGCATCATGCTTGTAAATGTTTAAAATGAAGTTTTATTTCGGCAAGTCAAAAACAGCCCAATCGGTTAATGACCCAGTTTTATTTTATCCCACAGTTGCATACATCAGCGAACGGAACTCACACCTGCTGCTGGTCGTAGACGAACAGGAAGCGGAAATGACGGTAGACACTGACATGGCACTGGCCTTCCTCCGGGAAAGCACCATCAAGGTTGACGTCATACGACTTCCGGTTACATCAGGCAAGAACATAGCCGGCAGTCATACCTCATACCATATTCCTTTTCAGGAAATTAAAAAATCTTCTAATCAGAATATTAAAAATAATAACAAGCCTTTATTCAGGAAATTAAAAAATCTTTAAGTAGACTCAAGTTATGAAATTAACAAAAAGTTAGTATGTTCAAAAGTGCATCTTGATTATAAATAATGTTACCATATTATCGGCGTAAACGGTAAAAAATCCTAGGTTTAAATCATCCAAACTGACGGACTGCTTCTGTGCACATTGATCTTTTAAATGTTTAATAATCCTACATAAAATAATCCCACAAATTGAAGCATGTATACCTATGCAACAGTTTTTCTACATACATATGAATGCGTTGAAAAACTTACATCTTAAGTAACGTTTATGATATTTTATCCTGGCTTAATTTCTTCGCACATATATTGCGGATTCATCAGAAATCCAGTACATGAATCTTATGAAAATGTGATTGCAATAAACCATGCAAAAATATACTCGCTTGCTCAGCTGTAAGATATATATGCCAGAAAGCGACAGTGAGCTTTCAGCATCGAACGATATTGTGTTATGCCCATTTCTCCAAGATAGACCCATTGTTACGCATTGGTGCCACTGTTGTTATGCATAATAAACTCTTTTACTCCACGCAGGCGGACGAAACCGGCGGCAATCATCCGTCAACTTCAACCAACCGCTGGCCAACGTTTCGGGAGGCTCCGTGATTACCACGAACAAGACCAACATCGGTAGCGCGGTCAACAACATCACTGTAAGAACAGTCGTCTCTTATAGCCCTACAAAATTGGCACTCGTGTTCTTATAAATTCTGCGCATTGATTGTTTCCTTAATTTGAATTCGGTACTGTTATTGCAAGTTCTGCCCGACCTAAATTAGACCTCGAGAGAAAATTTAATGAGAAACTATTGGAATCGCTTCTAGAACGGAACCGTTTTTATTCTTTTTTAACGCCACTTGAATTTCTTTATGCACAAGGTTCAGTTCCTGAATACTATTTGCTTTATAACCGGTGTCAATATTATGACATAATGAAAAATGAAAACGGTTTTTTAACATTCATGGTTATATCAATGAGGTTTATAGCTACCGTGCCCGAAGAAGTTCTTCTGAGACGCTGACAAACGTTGCAGAATGACAGTGTTAGGATTGGGATGTTGCTGTTGATGGATAATATCGTCTTCATGTATGGAACTCAAAATAATGAGAATACTTATTGAAACTTAAAGTTTTGTTGTAGATCTAATAAAACAACGCATATTAACATAACTTGTTGTCTAAAATTTGCATTTTTATTATTATTTCAGCAAAGCTTACAAACTAATCGAGTGAATATAATGCGACTTTCATACAACGCCACAGCCTCGTCGTCTTTCATGATGTTTGTTGATGATACCATGACGCAGATGATCGTTCGTGTGCAAGCGGAGAAGGCTACGCCTTTTGTAATAGCACAGATGCCATCAAGTAATGCAGGAAATACATGTGCTTTCTTCGTGACATTATGTAATAAAGATATAACACTAACTGTCTTGTACATATGTTATACATCATGCGAACATATTCTCGAAAACACTATTGTAGGCGTTGTCGTAATGTGATCATGTTTAAGTGTAGACAAAAAATCGGAATATTTTTTGCCAACTAGTTTTGATATAAACGGAAATATAATAATAAAATTGTTCTTCAGATATGCCATCCCCTGTAAGGCCCACAACTATAGGCTCTGCGTCCGCAGGATCGGTTGTTACTCTTCTTGAAATCAACATCACACAGGTACAAGATCATACCAGTATTGATTACCTGAATGTAATAATGGAATCAAGCCAAAATTGTGTATGGTTGGGAAATCATTTACTTCATAAGATTTGTTTGTACATAGGCATCCGATTACGGCATTTGGCGCATTGTGAAAATGGACAACAACATCTGGGACGTCACCATTCAGGCTATAAGTCCGGTGGATTTCACACACAAGTTTGTAGAGCCTGGACCGGGAGGTGTCGGGGAATATGAAATAAAGGGAAGACCCATCTCCGGTAAGATGTTATATTTGCGCATGATAATGCAATATTTAAAAAGAACTTATGCCAATGAATTTAAAGGTTTTTAAACAGTTTGTCTTTTCAATAAGTTATGTATGCTAAGCTAAAAAGATGTTTATTAATGACTTAAAACTAAATGGAAGAAAGCATTTGTCCATGTCCAATTAATTATAAGTTTTGTGATACTGTGTTGTCATATAGGAACATTGTAATTATAATAAACATATGTATAGGAAATTTTAGTACGATCAAGATCGAGAATTTTTTTTTAGCGGCAACGAACAAAATAATTGTTGAGGTACCTGAATACGCAAAAGTCGCCAAGGTGTTATCAGTTATGCTAGTAATTAGAGAGAACGGAGCTATTAAAGGTGGTGGAATTTTGCAAAATGTTGGCGGAGGAAGAGGAAATTCCGTTTTCTACGCCAATATTGCCATTCCCAATGAGGTATTTATTATATCCAAAGAACATCAAGTTACTATATGTGTTAAGAATTGTATGGTATCTCTTACAAGGTCAAAAAGAAATATGAACTTAATACTCATCAAACATACATAGGAACTTGCGTGTTAACACATCTTGCTCATAAAAATATAAATTAAGGATTAAATGTTTTAAAAGTAAAATGCAATAATTTAATTAATTATAATAGCGTATCAACATGTTTTCCGTTTAAATGTATACGCGTATATTCTTGTTTGCTTTCATTGAGCCGCTCTTTTCTTAAATTGCATGACATTTAATATGTATACGCAAAACAAAGTTGATACATTTATATTATTTCAGCCGTTTATGGTTGCAATACAAGGAAAAGACTTATCAAACCATCAATTTCGAAGACTAGACCCAAACCTCATTACACCTGTGACCTTACGGTTGTTCATACCACCGCTCACAGGTAAAAACATGTTAACAAGGCTTTTAATACGAATAAATGTACTTGTATTGCGTAAACAATAATTATTACAAGCCTAATGAGTTTGGAGACAACAAACATATTAATATACTAAACAGTACTGCATTTTACAACTGGCATAGAACATATGTAAAAAATAATACAATTTGTGTTTATTTATTCAGTTGACCCTTGTTTATGCATAGCACGGATATACACACGCGATAAATCTAGTGAGTAATTTAATTAAACAAATCGCAATACATGGACACCAACCCTTTCAATGGCAAATGGTTTCAAACACAAGCTTTGCTGTATAAGCTAAACAGCAGAACCATATGGACACTTTAAATAGATAAATATTAAAATCATCACATTTTAATACGCCCCATAATTATTGTGAGCATCATTTCGCTCGACATTCCATATTATCGTCAGGAGTGACATTGTGGGCCAACGAGACGTTAGATATTCCATTCACGGTACAGAATGCTGGTGCCGTTGACCAGGATATCGACGTGAGAATTGAGGATGACCAGCATTTCGCGTTGGATCCTAAGATTCACTCGTATAATATAAAGGCTGGAATGAACGAGACCGGAACATTCACCATAAAGGGCGGACCGAAAGGAGGTGTAACGACGTAAGTATATCGATATTATTATTTTACGTCTAACATAAGACACAACAAATCCGAAGCTATCGGTGTGCCATCAAATCTGTGAAAAAACATCTGAACATGTGCATGCTGTTTTCAAACTTACAGGTTACACAAATAACAAGAGCTGTCCCAAGACGCTCTAGACGTTCGTCCGCTGTTGCAGAATAATGTACTTGTTCTGTCGGCCATTTGATGTAATGACGACAAAGACGTATTTGAAGTGCAGAATCTGTATAACACAAAGTTGAATATTTGAAGTAATTATATAGTATAGGAAAAACATAGCTTGAAATATGTTATTTAAGCAAGAAATGTGACCATGATCGGAAACTAGATTTTCAGGTATTTACAAACTAATAAAGCTAAATGTTATTAAGTCTGAAGCGAGATCTGCATACAAGCTACCAATACACAAAATGCAGCAAAATATTACCCTCCAGACTCAAGTTATTGGATGGAAACCGTTTTATTTTCTATTTTAAGAAACAATGACCATAACCAAACTGGCCCGAAATGCAATCCTACCATACGGCTGCATGTAAGCTTCCAACAAACAACAAAATACCTTCATCAAAACTATAGGTATGGAAACAGTGGTAACAGTGACGTTGACCCCACTGGGTCCAAATATTGCTGCAATACCTAGCGTGCTAAGCTCGTACCGTTCCTACACCAAAAATCTTCGAACAAGGTCTGCATCCTGACTGGTTTGCGCGCAAACGTGTTTTTTTATATTCATAGCAACAGCGACATTGGCCTTACCCAAATGGCATCAAATTCAACCAAATTCTAGGTCTAAGTTTTTGAAAGCTTACTTGAATGTCCTTCGTACAAAAAGTACAAATAGGGGCATAATTCTGCTTAATTGCAGCTTACTGTTCGGGGCCTTTGCCGGAGACCCCTCGTGATAATCCCGAAGGCATGTTTGACGTTTCAATTGAATATTTGTATAGAGATATGAACTTGTTGAGAGCACACTATAAAATGAATTTCAAATTGCACCCAAACTGACTTTTGAAAAAACAAATGGGGGCATAATCCTGCTCTAAAGGGCTGTTCAAAGTAATAGGTATCGGTTAGTGACTGTTTATAAAGACCCTAAACACATATGTATATTTTCATTTCAATACTTGTAGTAGACATAGAGATATGGAGTTGGTACACGCAAACGATAATAAGGCTTTTCTAGGTAAGCAAGGGTCTTACTTCTGCTTTTTTGCAGCACAAAGCTGTGAAACTTGGTCAGCGACCTTGCATGATGAGCCCGATGACATCGGTGAAGTTTACAATTAAATATCACTATAAGAGATATCTACTGTTATATACAATCTTCAAACTGAATTTCAACTTGCACGCAAACCTACGTCTAGCTTTCATAAGAATAATTCTGCTAAAAAGCTTGTCACAGCTATATTTCTTGGTTTAACACAATGAACAAATATTTTATTTGAATATCTATAGTAAATATTGAGTCATGGAGAAAATGCACGCAAACGTTAATCAAAAGTTAAAAAAATCCAATGAATTGCCGGTCCGAGATATGGTAAGTGACATTCAATACATGCGTACAATTTCAAATGAATACATGCAGTAGAAGCACAGCGCTTCCACGTGCTTTTAAAAGTTGTCCTGACTTCCAAGCTTTAATGTTGGACGTCCCAGTCATTAGGTTGGAAGTCCCATTTTAATTTCAGTATTTTAGTAAATCCTACCGTATGTGTTGATCGCTGGATGCACACATGTTCCAACTCAATCAATTTCCGAATAATATTGTGTAATTACGTTTTCAATTTTTAAACACAAAATATTTCCAATATTTCCAATAGATGTTTTGAAGGATTGATTAAACACGGGCGTCCGCTAGTTAAAGCCCGTTCATATACAAAGTGAATTTTAAACACGGATATGGAAATGTTGCATGTTTACTTTAACCAACGATCAAGGTACAAAAAGTACACAACTCTCCAGAAATGCAAGTCAGACACACTGAACATGGTCAGTGACCTCACGCATGTAACGTTTCAATTAAATACCGGTATTTGAATTACGTTTTCAATTTTCAAACACAAAATATTTCCAACATTGACAATATATGTTTTTAAGAATTGCATAAACACGGGCGTCCGCTAGTCTGTGCCTCCGTAGCTCAGTGGATAAGGCGCTTGCGTTAAAATCCAGAGGTCCCTGGTTAGATCCCGGGTCGGGGCACATACATGACAGTCTTGTTTCAGCGGAATGCGGACTGACAAATAAAGGCTTAGCTCGGCATTAAGACGTGTTTGTTTTTGTTTTTTTTGTAGTTAAAGCCCGTTCATATACAGAGTGAATTTTAAACACTGATATGAAAATGTTGCATGTTTACTTAAACCAACGTTCAAAGTACAAAAAGTACACAAATCTCCAGAATTGCAAGTCAGACGCACTAAACTTGGTCAGTGACCTCACGCATGTGACGTTTCAATTAAATACCGGCATTTGTAGTAGGAATAGTGGTATTGGGAGTTTAAACGTTTACCTTAACCAGCGCAATACGCGGACACCTACTTTAAAATCGCATACATGTAGCTCAGATTGTTGGACGAATAATCTTGAAAAAAGATCTAGGTGGCAGTTAAGTTCGGCGTGAAGATTTTGATTTAGAAAGATATTGTGTTTACTTTTGAGTAATTGTCACGCTTAAAGGGACATTTTCACAGATTTTGGCATGTATTGAAGTTTGGCATAAATGCTTTTAAATGTGAAATGTAAGCAATGGGACTCAATTGCTTCAGTAAAACACAAAAATAAAATTAAGGAAAGAAAAAAAGAATTCCTCAACTGGGCTCGAACATCTGACCCTTCGAGTAAAAGTCTGGCGCATAAACCACTCGGCTATCCGTACTCTTATAAAGTCAAAACTGACCTAACGGTCACTTGAGAATAACGGTCAATTTTTGCAGACAACGGTCAGTCTGAATCCCCCACCTCCGACGAAAACTCTATAATACACTTGAGAATAACGGTAAATCGTCAATAACGGCCAGTATATTTCACTCCGAAAGGCATGTTTGAAAAGAAAACAACGGTCACGCGTCATTCGTTTCGAGTCGCGAAAATTAAGAACACAAACAAAACAGGTGCACGTTACAATAAGAAAGTGTATTAGTAGCAATTATCGGATGCATTCATAACGACAAACCATGAGCGGGTGACAAAGTCAATAGATCTTTATTGCTGATAAGGTGTTAAAAACAACGATAAGCTGGCGAGTGTTGTTATAACAAGGCGATTAAAGGATAAGTGATAGTTTATTCAGGAAAAATATACATTGCATTGCAACTTTTATAACAAATTCAATATAATTTTAACAAGATGTTGGTGTATTTTTCTTTGAATTAGAACGATAGATATACCGTACTTTCGGTTTATGAATCCACTGTTATCATGTTCGGACGTGACGTCAATGACACGTGACAATCGGATTTACTTAATGAACGAAATGCATGAATAAACAACACTTCTATCGTTAAAGTCACACACCTTGAAATGAAGTACATGTTAATCAATACATATAGATGCAATTTAAAAGTTTGCAAAATTGTCATTAAATCTATAGCCTAGTTAGCAAGTAATTAATTATTTTTTTTAATTTTAAAACCGAAAGTAGGATTTCTATACTTATACATACATTTCGACTAACGCGATTATTTTTAAGTTAAGCGCAAAAAAGACGGATATCTACCTTGTAACCACCAGATATATTCTAATTGAGATAGATACAATTAAATTTATAGCCTAGTTAGCAAGTTATTTATTATTTTTCAAACGGTACCGCATTTAAAACCGAAAGTAGGATTTATAGACGTCCATTTCGACAAACGCGATTATTTTTAAGTTTTAAAGCGCAAAAGAGATGGATTTTTACCTTGTAACCACCAGATATATTCAAATTGGCATAGATTAAATATGTTTCTTATTTATACTTCAATTAACTATGCCATATAGTGCATTTCAAGGTGTGTGGCTTAAATAAAGTCATTGATTTAGTTTAAAAAATAGTTATGAAATTAAATCAATTTATCAGACATTATTATGTATTATTTATTATAAATTATTTATGTTATTATGCTTAGTTATCGGCATCTGTAGTGATTGGAGTATTGTATGCTTTATTGAAGCAATCATCGTAGTGTCACAAAGTATAACGATAACAACAGAACTCTCCAAATTATTCTATCGTTTCGTGTTATAATTTTCAGGTTTTTAAATCGTCAAGAGATGCATATGATCATTTTTAGTTTTACACTTGCTTATTCCATATATGCACCAATCATAATCATAGTTTTACAACTGTTTGCAGCACGGTGACAATCAATGCCAAGCCTTTTGTGATGGGTTCAACATCGCTCCAGTCTGGTCAGTTTGATATCCGCAGATTTACAGTAACAGAACGTGTAAGTACAAACAGAATCGAAAAACAATTTATGACATATTCGTTGCACATTGACTGTACCCTAAAAAATCTTTAAGACTAATTAGCAAAATAACAATTTAATTGACACTAAACCGTAGGAGGGTAACATAACGGAAGCACAATCATTGACGTTCATGGTTGTTCAAGTTCACATTAGAACTCATACAGCTTAAATACGCCGGGTCAGTTTTGTTATGCGATACATGAAACCTTGTTCAATGGTTTCCATTTTCTGTATCGAGACTCAATTTTAATGGATCGAAATAATTCACATATAATATATAGTAAGGTTTACGTTTACTGACATACGACGCATTCCTAGAAATATGTACAGATTATATCAAATTACATTTGTGTTACATTTTATTGCAGACAACAACTACGACCCAATCAACAACCACACCAATGTCTACAACTACAACTCTTTCGTCATCCTCGGTATCTTCAAGTGTGCCTACATCTACCCTGTCAACGTTGTCATCGCAATCAACAGGATCAACAAAAGCGACAGCAAGCAGAAGCCCCGGGGCATCAACAGCTTCCACAGCGGGAGGTACACTTTTCGCCACAGGCACCTCTAATTCCTCAAGTGGTACACAATCACCTTCCGGCGCGCCACAGACTGGTGTAACACAAACCCTAGCGGGAACGCCAAACGCGGGCGGAACACAATCTTCGTCCGGAGCATCAACAGGTATAAACGCGTTGGCAGGCTCAGTTGGTACGTCAGGAACGCAGTCGGCGTCAGGAACGCAGTCGGCGTCAGGAACGCAGTCGGCGTCAGGCCCGCCACAATCTGGTGCTACACTAGCCACGTCAGGAACGCAGTTGGCGTCAGGTTCGCCACAATCTGGTGCTACACAAGCCCGATCAAGAACTCAGTTGGCTTCAGGGTCGCCACAATCTGGTGCTACACAAGCCACGTCAGGAACGCAGTTGGCGTCAGGCTCGCCACAATCTGGTGCTACACAAGCCCCGTCAGGAACGCAGTTGGCGTCAGGCTTGCCACAATCTGGTGCTACACAAGCCACGTCGGGAACGCAGTTGGCGTCAGGCTCGCAACAATCTAGTGCTACACAAGCCCCGTCAGGAACGCAGTTGGCGTAAGGTTCGCCACAATCTGGTGCTGCACAAGCCCCGTCAGGAACGCATTTGGCGTCAGGCTCGCCACAATCTGGTGCAATACAAGCCCCGTCAGGAACGCAGTTGGCGTCAGGCTCTCCACAATCTGGTGCTACACAACCCCCTTCAGGAACGTCTACCTCGGGCGCAACGCAAACCGCAGCTGCCACCAACAACGAATCAAAATCTTCGAATTCCAACAACGGTCTCACGGCTGTGTCCATCGGCGCTGGTATGGGCGTCGGAGCAGTAATAGGTGCGTGTTGAGCTAGGGGAAAACATATTTTTCAGACTTGCAACTTGATTTGAAGTTGAGATAACTATTTGGCAGTGACTTAAATCTGTAGAGCCTCGTTCTGGGAAAACTGGATTTAACTAATGTGCGTAAATTGTCATCCCAGATAAGCCTGTTCAGTCGGCACACGCTAATCATGGACGAAACTCAATGTTCCTTTAGAAGAGACTTTCTTTTAACGAAACATACCATACAAGCGGAAAACCCTAATAAGCATGTGTGGACAGCACAGTCTTATCTCTTATGACACTTTATTTACATGCATGAAGCATTTTTTTTCTCCAGAACGCGACTCAGTAACGGTCTAAAGTTTAGATTGCAATATGTTTTCTTACTGACCATTAAGTAAGGATCAATTACGGATCTTGTGGGGAAAACAATAAGCATTGCTGATTATTAACCAGATTCTATGCCGCATACACGGTGCTTATTCATTAAATGTGCCAACCATTCTTTAATAGCCGAATATAGCGAATCAAACAATGTATTACAAAACTTCAAAGAACGCAACCTAAATATTATGCAAAGGCTTATGCGGGACGACACTTTCCGCTTGTATTGTATTTTTGTATTTTTTAGTTTAAAGTTTTAGTTTAATTTTTAAATTCTATTTCGTCATATCACTTCCAGTCTTAAATGAGATTTCAAAGCTGATAATGACAAAATTAACCATGCAATTTAGTACTTACCCTAACGGTGTTACTGTAAAACTGCGTTTTGAAACATTAAATCTTCTTCAATGTTTAACGAATAGTACTTCTTGAATGTAGAATCTACTGTCCAACCAGCACGCTTCATTATAACAGTATTTGGCACATTGTTGTCTCGAGCTTTTGATGTTGATGCACTCCTGACACTGTGAGCACTATAAACTGTAACATCTATCACCGACTTTATCATTACTGCCCGTATCAAACGTGATACTGTGTCTCTAGAAACAGGCCCATGTGGCCTAATATTAATACTAGATTAATAGTTAATTGTTTGTGGATGGTCTGACTTTCTTAGTTCGACTTAGATACTCTTTCATAACAGTATATACACACAGCCTTCTATCTGGAGAGTTACACTTCAAAGTTAGAACTGAATAATCAAAGCCCGGTCGGCTTTGCTTCAACAATGAATCAAACTGTACAACGAACTGTGATTTGTTTTTGAGTAACTTATGTACACTCAACAAATGAACCGTCTGGGACCGAGCGGCATTCGTCAATGCAATCAACATGACGAATTTCAGAATCAATTCCTTTATTGACAGGTGTTTCACTGGAGAAAGTGATTTCAGATTTGTTGATACTTTACGAATATCCCAAGTCTTGGTGAACATAGATTTACAGGGCCGCAAATGAAATACTCCTTTCATAAACTTAATAACGACTGGGTGAGAACCTGCTGGAAAGTTTTCAAGTCTTAAAAACGATGACAAGGCTCCTCTGGCTGTATTTAGGGCACTATATCCTACTCCGCGCTCAAATTCTTCAGTCAAGAAATCCACTACTTCCTTGACAGAAACCGAAACTGAATCAATTTTGCACCTGTCACTATAAAGGAACCATCTTGATATATACGTCTGATATTGTTTTGGGGTTCTGGATCGCCACGAAGACATGAGTATTTTGGTTGACCTTCTAGAAAAACATTGACATCTGAACCATTCCCGCACACTAGAAATGCAATGATAATTAGGTCTTTTGCCAGCGGATGTATTTGATCTGAATGAGATAGATGTAGAACTTTCTTTGTTCTCGGCAGAATAAATGGCTCCTGTATGATCATTCCCATTAGTTTTGAAAGTCATGTTTGTGTTGGCCACAAAGGTCCTATTATCAAACACCTCGCGCTGTCTAAGGAAATCTTCTTAATGCATCGTCCCAGCATGCTGAAAGGGGGAAACACATTAGAGCATTAAATACACTCCAATCAGTTGTATATGCATCTACCAAATAAGAATTTGGTTTAGGCTTCCAAGAACAGAACACTGGCAACTAAGCATTTAGCCTCGTTGCAAACAAATCAAAGTCCGGGTTTGCAATTGTTTGTGAGATTTTTTTCAAACACATAAGTACACAAGGACCATTCAATTGTATCATTTAATTTCCTAAAGGGCCAAATATTTTATTTCCCAGCAATGTGAGAGGAAGATAACCAGACATTGTTCTATATGCACCAAAACCAGATCTGCTTTGTTACCATATCACATTTGTCATAGCGTATGCCAAAAATATTTGTTTGGTAGCACACTGCTGTCGAGGAATCTGTTAAAACCTTAACATGTTTCTCTATGATTTTCTCTTTCAATGATTTAACGGTGAACAATACTGGTTTGAGTTCTTGGACATTAATATGCTCAGAACTTTCGTCTTTAGTCCACCTACCGCCTACTGTTCTACTACCAATGACAAAACCCCAACTTGACAGAGAAGCATCAGTCTGTATAAAAAGGTCTGGGTTACCGTGACTTATGACCCTATATTGTTCATGGACATTCTGTATCCACCAATTGAGTTCTCTTTTCATCTTCCAATTTATCCCCATCTTTGCGTCAAAATTGCCCCAGACAAACTTCAGCGCAACAGTTTTGCCCTCCTCTAGCTCTCTATAGCGTAGCTAGCCAAATTGCACTGCTAAACATGCCGACACTAACAAGCCTATTACATGTGCTAGCTTCCTAACTTTTGCTTGCTTTGCTTAATACAACTGCGTACATTCCGAAACTATTTGATCAATTTTATTTTGGGGCAAAAACACTTTCATTTGCTTAGAGTCTATTATATTGCCCAAGAACACCAGTCTCTTGGTTGGAATTCTAACAGATTTTTTAAGATTTGTGACAAACCCAACTCTCGACATGAGGTCTTCTGTATTAGAAATGTTTTCACATCACAGCTGGTATGTATCCCCACAAAGAATACTATCATCAATAAATCCACTATTGACATATCCTTGACTGCGAAGTTTAGCATATACCGGCTTGAGTAGCTTTGTAAATAATCTCGGCAAGAATGCTAGCCCGTTGGGGCAGGCTGTGAATTGGAAACGTTGACATTTCCAAACAAATCTAAAGTATTTCTGCTGTTCTGGAGCAATACCAATAGAGAAGTATGCATGGCGAAAGTCAATAGATCCCATGTATGTGTCTTTTGTGATTAAATTCAAGGCTTTCTCGAAAGTTTCTATTTTGAAATGGTGATAAGGGATAAACTCATTTCTTTTTTTCAAATTTAAAATCATTCTATGCTCGCCGTTATGTTTTGGTCTGATAAAAATTGGTGAAACGACTTGTCCTGGCTCATACTCAGCCTTTACAATTACCCCAAGATCCATCAGTTTTTGAATTTCAGTGTCAATGTTCTATGAATCACGAGTGTTAAATTGTATCTGTTACTGACGTGGAGGGCGAGACTGCCCCCGTCTCATCAAGTTTTGGGCGGGCTTGAGAACGTCTGATAAGATCCATGTGATACATAGGAATCACGTCCCCTCATGTAACCCCGTGCACTTGCCCGTGACCGCGTATGGAAACCTGGTCTCCTAAAACCACCTCCATAACCCCCTCTCTGGACATGATTAAAGATTGTGTTACAATCTTCGATCTCTTTTGCTTGTTTTCAAACATCCTCACCGAACGGCTCGGACATGAATGGCAAAGAGTGGTTGCACAGATGAACATAGTCGCTACGCAGTTCTGGCCTGAGGAGGTCTCTCCTTGTAAGATTTATCTGTCGGTTGGTGTGCCCCAAGAGGGCTAAGGCATTGTTGCATTGGTCAACAAGGGGGTTCATCTTTGAGGACCCCTGTTCTAGAGACGCCATTTCATTCACTGTGTTAGCTAAAATTAAAATAGCTGCCTTAATCACTGATGTTTTGATCCTATGTAGTTTTTTGTCTGTCAACCTGGCGTTGTGTGAGATGGCATCCAAAATAAGCCTATAAGTCTTAACTACTGAAAGTCCTTCACAATTTCATGTCCTTGCAAGTTTCTTAATTGTTATCAGTTCCTCGTACCGACCCTTGTCGATCCCATTATGGAAGAGATCATTGATAGTGTCAGCTAATGTCTGATCGATATCCTCATCAACTGTCTCCGTCGACCGAAACTTTTTTGCCATCGACTCAAACCTGCTGTGGTTTGATTCGTCATCCGGTCGCTTTCGAGTGTTTGTCTGAGTTCCAGAACCAAGCCCGACAGGCTGGACTTCCTCTGAATAATCCGGCTCGAAACACTCACCTTCTTCGCCCTAATAACCGTAGCCATCCTCATAAGAGTCGTAGTTTTGCGATTGCGATTCGACTTTTTCGAGCCGCGCTCCCTAGTCGGTCATTTTTTTACTTTGTTTTATTATTCCGTCTTGCATGTTTTTTTAAATCGCCAACATTTCAACGTTAGCCGACTCCTGATAAGCCGACACCTGACCTTGAGAAGTGTCGAGCGTCTCCGGAACTGGTTTCAATGGCCCATTTTTCTTCTCAGAAACATTAACTTTCTCCTTACCCGGAGTTTGTTTCACGGTAATCTTGCCGTCCGCCATCTTGCTTTAATATTTTTCACGTGGCGAACTAAACCACTGTCGAAAAACTGCGTTTACTGACCGAATCCGATAGATTGGTCTCGATATAATAAAGGAGAAAAACTCCCGACAGGAATATTTTAGAGTAAAATTTTTGTCAAATAACACGTAAATCCTCGAAATCGATGATAATCCTTCTTAGTTTATTCACGCCTTATACTCCTGCAAAACGACGTGAGCACACTGATCTGCGCATGCGCCGCACAATCTCATTTAAGACTGGAAGGGATATGATAAAATAGAATCAGGGACGACACTTTACACACATTCATTAAAGCCCGTTTTCCATGGCTCAAATATTATATATATATATCGGTCAGCTTTGTTTGTAACCTCTGTGATGAATGAATGTTGGGGTGGGTTCTTCAAAATTAGCGGGAAAAAGGTTCGGAATCTGTCTGAAAACAGTGCACGGAGAGACATTGGTAATTACTTGTGTGCACATAAATTACATAATAACAGATAAGCGTTTTGGAAACCAAACATTTCTTCTTAAGTATCCCCATTCAATCAGCGGGGGAATATTAGAAATATACCATATGTAAAGTTGGAATAAGACATTAATCTTGGAATAAATTGCTGTTGTTTTTTTCCAACATTATGAGCAGTTTTCCCGATTTTGTTAATTAATTTCGACCAAATATACAAGTAAAATAAACACTTGCATATACAATTGCATAATTTAAATAGATTTTTCTACAAAACTGGATGTTAAATTGGATGTGCTTGAAAATTGTCAAAAATGAAACCGTGTCCATGTATACATGAACACGATTAAAAAATAAATAACAGTTATGTTTAAAAAAAATCACCAAAACGAATTTCACGCCATGTTTGGTGTCTCTTTCCAAATTCAAATAAAACAATATAAATGCATTTCAGGGGTGACGGCACTTGTGGCCATGGCATGCTTGTTTAAGAAGGCGATGTCGAAGAATACCAAGTCCGTTGCCCCCCAAGAACAAGGCGGCAGAAGGGACGATGAAGAAAGGCGGGAACGAGAGCGTATCCAGCGTAATCTCGCCTGGACGTGATCAATCCGCGAAACAAGAAAAACGCTTACGTTTTACGAGTGATTTTAATTTAAACTGTCTGTGATTTTAATTTAACTTGTGATAAGATGTTATAGCCTGCTTATCTTTTAATAAAAGATGAAGTTTTGCATAGGCGATATTATACATTTGATTTGAGTTTTGTTTGGGTTCAAGACACAGGAATTGTAACGAAAACAAGGTGTTTGTTAATCATGAATGTAAACCGACGTGTAGCAAAGTCAAATGATGCTACAACATGTGATGCATCATACTTTTTGACGATGCTGCGAAGCAGCTCGTCTAAGGTATCATACCATGAACACTTCTTCACAATGGCGACCTATGTAAACGACCGAGCCAGTCCGATTGAGATAGCTCGATTTTTCTAATCGGCATACCTCGCTGATTATCATTGATAAAGGTATAGGAAGCTCAGCTATAAATAGGACAGCATATTCTGGGAACAGATTTAATAATAGTTTGAAAACGTTAATTTTAAATCAGTTATATTCAATCTATTATATGTTTATATATCAATGAAACAACTATGCATTTTCTGTATTGTATTTGACATCTGTCGTGATTCAGTAAATAAATTGCGAATTAAAACGCGTATAATTAACTTTCAACGCGATCATGAGTGTAAAGAAAACGAATTATTTCGAACCTGCCATTTGTAAACGCTGTAGCGACTATGGTATATAAACAGCATACTAGCCGATTGACATCTGTGAAACTCGCTCTTATACGCGAAATCTCATTTTGCATATTTAATAAACTTTTCAAACAGAAATTACAGAGCCACATCAGTGCACATACTATGTTTGATAATTCATTCGTTTGTTGGATATTTTTTACTGTTTTAAACATTTATTAGGTCATATCGCGGAGATTTAGTTGACCTCATGGGCGAACTCACGTATTCAAGTGCTCTTACGACTATGTGCTCATACCTACTTTCGGGAATCATCATGACAGTATTGCCGTACTTAACGAACAAACATGCCTTAGCTTATTGAATTAGAGAAAAAACAATAATCAATAGAGAAAAATTATATGTTCATGCACAATGGCATGTGGACTCAGGTCCGTACACATAGCATCATTAACTTAGCAAAGGAAACAACGAAAGTTACGTATGATATACATGTGTAATTAAAGAGCATGGTGTAATTAAAGAGCATGTCAAGTTTTGAATTTATATGCTGAAACGTAATGTTATAACCCACAAACGTTTTACTGTAACAGAACGTTTTTAAGATAAGTGGTACAGAAACTACACGTCGAATATCTTTTTAAAGATATTTTTGTTATATTTGATCGAGAATGTAACCCGCCTCCCAGTTTCGCTGAATGGATCAAGTTCCCCACGGGTACTACCTCCCCGTACCCCTTTTTGTTTTCGTACCCTACATTTTTCGTACCCAATTTGTTTTCGTACCCATATTTTTCTCGTATCCATTTTTTTTCGTACCCAATTTTTTTTCCTACCCAACTTTATTTCGTAACCAAATCTTTGTTCGTACCCAATTTTTTTTGGGCATAATTTTTGTACCCAAAAATTTCGTACCTATTTTTTTCATACCCCAAATGTTCGTACCTACATACACAATTGTGGTGATGTAGATAAACTTAAATAGATGCTTTTATATCAATCCTCTTCAAAAGTATCGTCACACCAGAACTGCCAGTACTTTGATTATTGATTCTACATATAAAACTAGAGACACAAATCAACAATCGCACTTAAGTAACACCAATACCTACAACACAGGTAATGAAGTAAATGAAATGGTCATGTCATATACACATAATAAAACATGAATCAAGGAACTGAATGGAACAGATAGTTATTCGTACTTCGAAGTTTCTGAGGTCGTTCTGCGTCTGAGGATGCATTATACGAGGACCATAGTGTGTCACTTGACCCCCAAATGTTTTGGACGATTTTTTTTAATTACTGCTGCAATTTCTAGCTATTCAGTAGTTCTTGACATTTTTAATTCCGGTAGGGTCTAGGATTGTGAGTGGGAGGCACCAAATTATCTGGAAGAAATCGCACCAGTCCACTATGGTAACCACAAAACAATCTCAAATGCTTCCTGGCCTAGGCATTGAACCCGGGTCGCCAGATGAGAAGTGTGTTAACCAACCATTACACTAACAGAACAGCCAAGTTAACATAGTAAATCCAACGGTCGTATTCACAGAACCTTTCTCACCTGAAGCTTTCAGTGCCCTTTTCGTATGCTCATAATTTGCTGATCAGTTGGTTAATTATTTCGTGCTTCTGTAATTGTTCTTGCTATGAACAAGAGACCCAAGCCAAGGTTGTTCACCAGTGATGTGAAGGAACGTTTATGTGAGCTTTAATTAGGTTAATATAACATTATATAATATAATATAGTAATTTAGGATTACAAATACCGGTTATTACAATCCATGCAACAACACCTAAGTTCTGTTGAGGCGGTCATTACATTTGTTTTGAAAGTATTACTTAAAGTCACTATCACGCTCACCAATACTACATACGTACTGTAATGTGCTATATAAAAGATTTCAACAACAAACATTACCATACGATGGTTATTTACAATAGGAAGATCCTAAAAACAAATGACATTGGTGTAAAAACGTTAAAATACAAACATTCTGCAACTTTTACGCATCTAAGAAGCATTCCACGATGTCATCTACTTTCGTTTTGTGGATGATGTCGAGTCAGGATCGGATTCATTCGGGTTGCGTTCATTTGCATAATTTATACAAGCTATAACAGAAATCTGCTTTCGAAGCTATCCGACGCTGACCGAATCCAATCTCGCGTTCGCTCGTAAATGTTCGGATATTTCAGGGGAAATAGACGTGGAATTATTTGTGACACAAAAAAATAAAATCGAGCATTTTGTATCTCGTTAAATCACTGTTATCAGAAATTTTCCTAAAAGGAACATTGATTTTTGTATTGGTTAACTTCATTTTACGAAATATTCGATATTATTTTAGCGTGATCGTTACTTTAAGATTGTAGGTCTGATGCAATCAATATATTTTTTACTTAAATCAGTGCAGCAGATTTTACAACTAATGTTCTGAGCCAGATCACAACGAGTGGACAAAAAAGACTGCTAGTGTTCACAAGCTTTTTCTTGAACTTGATGAAATAACTTGGTTTTCTACCCCATGTGATCCAGTATTTACTGGGACGAGAAATAAATGTGAAAATATTCTAACTTAGTTACATGAACATTGGAAAAATGTTGCCTCTGTAGTTGAAAAATTCTGAGACGCCGACTCCTCTATCCTTCGCTTTGACAATATTTGGCACATTTGTTGGGTTTATTTTTTTCGAACTCGGGTGATGTGTGCACAAACTAATGCTTCATAACTGATATTTAATATGACATCTTCAATTGTAAGCGAATGTAATCAATTTTTGGGTTGCAAACACGCGGTCGTGTTGTCTACTGTTTAGGTGTCCCTTGTTCGTACAACCATCCATTTTAATGCGAAAGTTGTCAAACGCCTTAAGTGTCCTACTCAAGCCGCTTATCGCTTGTATAATGCGTGTATCATTTAACGCCATTACCCGAATATGAAATCGTATAATCCAAACCATGTTAAGACAATTTATAACTCTTGTAAAAGCCTCTGGTGGTACCGCTGTCGCACACAACCACTCGGTACCTTCAGTCGCTTAAAGATTGGCATGATGTACGCGAACACAAGTTGGCCTATGAACGACGATCACGTGACTTTTACCCGAAACGCAATCTCCACAAGGCTTTCATTTCAAATAGTAACCGAACAACAGATACACGGATTTTTAATTTAAGACAAAAGGCACAATGTAATAGTGTGGATATCGACAATTTCTTCTTTAAGAATAACTTAGTATTAAATAAACTATAAAACCAATTTAGTATATTGTAAAGCAGTTGTTTGTTGTTACAATTCTACTGAGAGATCAACCCTTAACGGAATATTAGTGCAATCCCCTTTGAAGGATGGATTCTCGACTCAAATTTACCCTCCTTGTTTTAGGGGTAGGGATCTGCTGTTTTTCGACCCCGGGGCTAACGCAGGAGCTTATTTCACGTAAGTAATCTGCGGCAGTTGATAATAAATAATTTTACGATATTATCGGCGGAAAGCGGAAAAAAACACCATAGGTTTACATCATCTAAACTGATTGACTGCTTGTGTGCACTGTTCTCTTTTAAATGCTTATTAATCATACATAAATACATCCCACAAATTGTAGCAACCTATGCTACAGTTTCGCTATATACATCTGAATGCGGTCAAAAGCTTACATCTTAAGTAACGTTAATGACATTTTAACCGGGCTTAATTTCTTCGAACATATATTGCGGATACATCAGAAACACAGTACATTAATCTTATGAAAATGTTATTGCAATAAATCGTGCAAAAATATATTCGCTTGCTCAACTGTAAGATATATGCCAGAAAGCGACAGCGAACTTTCATCATCGAACGATATTGTGTCATGCCCATTTCTCCTAGATAGACCCATCGTAACACATTGATGCCACTGTTGTTATGCATAATAAACTCTTTTACTCCACGCAGGCGGACGAAACCGACGGCAATCCGTAAACTTCAACCACAGCTTGCAATCTAATCGAGTGAATATAATGCGACTTTCATACAACGCCTCTGCCTCGTCTAATTTCACGATATTTGTTGATGATACCATGTCGCAGATGATCGTTCGTGTACAAGCGGAGAAGGCAAAGCCTTTTGTCATAGCACAGATGCCATCAAGTAATGCAGGAAAAACATGTGCTTTCTTCAAAGATTGTACAGATTGTATACATCATGCGAACATATTCTCAAAAACACTATTGTATGCGTTGTCGTAATGTGATCATGTTTAAGTGTAGAAAAATCGGAATTTTTTTGCCAACTAGTTTTGAGATAAACGAAAATATAAAAAAAAATTGTTTTTCAGATAAACCATCCCCTGTTAGGCCCACAACTATAGGCTCTGCGCCCAATGGATCGGTAGTAACTCTTCTAGAAATCAACATCACACAGGTAAAAGATCATACCAGTATTCATTACCTGAATTAAATAATGTAAACAAGCCGAAATTGTGTATGGTTGGGCAATCATTTACTTCATACGATTCGTTTGTACATAGGCATCCGATTACGGTATTTGGCACATTGTGAAAATGGATAGCTACACATGGGATGTCACCATTCAGGCTATTAGTCCGGTGGATTTCACACACAAGTTTGTAGAGCCTGGACCGGGAGGTGTCGGGGAATATGAAATCAAGGGAAGACCCATCTCCGGTGAGATGATTTTTTCGCGCATGATAATGCAATATTTTAAAAGAACTAATGGCCATGAATGTAAAGGTTTTTAAATAGTTTGTCTTTTAGATAAGTTATGTATGATTAGCTAAAAAGATATTTATTAATGACTTAAAACCAAATGGAAAAACGCATTTGTCCATGTCCAATTAATTATAAGTAATATGATACTGTGTTGACATATTGGAACATAGTAATTATAATGAGCATATGTACAGGAAATTTAAAGTACGATCTAGATCGAGAAACTTTTTTCAGGGACAACGTACAAAATAATTGTTGAGGTACCTGAATACGCAAAAGTGTTCAAGGTGTTATCAGTTATGCTAGAAATTAGAGAGAATGGAACTAATAATGGCCGTGGATATTTGCAAAAAGTTGGCGGAGGAAGAGGATCCATTTACTTCACTAATATTACCATTCCCCATGAGGTAATTATCAAAGCCATAGAAAATCAAGTTGCTAGATGAGTAAAGAATTATATGGTATCCCTTACGCGAACAAAAACAAGTATAAACTTAATACTCATCAAACGTACATAGGAACTTGCGTGTTAACACCTCAATCTTGCTCATAGAACTATAAATTAAAGGATAAAAATGTTTAAAACGTAAAATAAAATAATTTAATTCTTTATAATAGCGGATCAACATGTTTTCCGTTTAAATGTATACGCGTATATTCTTGTTTGCTTTTATGAAACCGCGCTTTTCTTAAATTGCATGACATTTAATATGTATACACAAAAAAAGTTGATACATTTATATAATTTCAGCCGTTTATGGTTGCAATACAAGGAAAAGACTTATCAAACCATCAATTTCGAAGACTAGACCCAAACCTCATTACACCTGTGACCTTACGGTTGTTCATACCACCGCTCACAGGTAAAATATTTCAACAAGGCATTCAATACGAATAATGTTTCATGTTTTGCGTAAACAATAATTATTACAAGCCTTATGATTTTGGAGACAACACATATATTAATATACTAACTAGTACTGCATATTACAACTGGCATAGAACATATGTAAACTAATACAATTTGTGTTTATTTATTCCGTTGACCTTTGTTTATGCATAACACGGATATACACACTCGATTACTCTAGTGAGTAATTTATTTCAACAAATCGCAATACATGGACACCCAACCTTTCAAAGGCTTATGGTCTCAAACACAAGCTTTGCTGCATAAGCTAAACAGTAGAATCATCTGGACACTTTAAATAGATAAATATCAAAATCAACACATTTTAATACGGATCTTAATTATTATGAGCATCATTTCGCTCGACATTCCATATAATCGTCAGGTGTGACATTGTGGGCCAACGAGACGTTAGATATTCCATTCACGGTACAGAACGCTGGTGCCGTTGATCAGGATATCGACGTGAGAATTGAGGATGACCAGCATTTCGCTCTGGATCCGAACATTCACTCGTATAATATAAAGGCTGGAATGAACGAGACCGGAACTTTCACCATACTTGGCGGACCGAAAGGCGGTGTAACAACGTAAGTAAATGTATCTTAACATGATCTTCATACGTCTAAAATTTAACACAAATAAACTTGCAGCTATAATTGTACCATAAATTGTGTGTAATTATAACTTGATATTGTGTGTTATATTTTACACAAAGTGAGATTTTGATGGTGTATATCTGTTTAAATACACAAGTACCTGTAATTACCAGAGATGTCCCACGTAAACCTAGAGCTGAATTCGAAAATAAAAATCAGAAATTTGCGCATGTAACAAAATAAGATTTTCAATTATTCTGGTCCTCGAAACCACAAAACCTCCCTTCGAAACCACAAAACCTCCCTTCAAACTAAAGCAATCGAAAAAGAATGTTTGCAGCACGGTGACAATCAATGCCAAGCCTTTTGTGCCGGGTTCAACATCGCTCCAGTCAGGACAGTTTGACATCCGCAGATTTACAGTAACAGAACGTGTAAGTACAAACAGAATCAAAAAAACAATGTATGACAAATTCGTTGCACGTTGACGACTCGACTGTACACTTCCCGCTTTTAAGAATTTTAACCTGTACAGAAAGTCTATGCACAACGAAAATCCATTTTTTGCGGAAACTTCCGTCCCTGATTAGCCTGAGTGGACTGCACTTGCTAATCTGGGACGACACTTTACGAACATGCATTTAGCCAAATTTTCTCACGAGACTCACATATTTGTACCCATATGAACTCATACTGCTTAAACACGCTGGGTCAGTTTTGTTATTCGGCGATATATTTAAACTGTTTCAATGGTTTCCATTTTCTGAATAGAACCTCATGTTAAATGGATCGAAAATGTGTACATATAATATATATTTTTTGCTTTACGTACTCCGACAAACGACGCATTTTTAAAAGGATCAAACATGTGTACATATAATATATAATTACATTTGTGGTACTTTTTATTGCAGACAACAACGACCCAATCAACAACCACACCAATGTCTACAACTACAACTCCTTTATCATCCTCGACATCTTCTAATGTCTCGACAGCTGCCCTGTCAACGTTGTCATCGCAATCAACAGCATCCACAAAAACGACAGCAAGCGGAGGCCCCGGGGCATCAACAGCTTCCACAGCAGGAGGTACACTATCCGCCACAGGCACCACTAAATCATCGAGTGGCACACAATCAGTCTCCAGCGCGTCACAGACTGGCGCAGCACAAGCCCCTGCAGGAACGCCAAATGCGGGAGGTACACAATATTCGTCAGGAGCATCAACTGCTATAAACACGTTGGCTGGCCCAGTGGGTACGTCAGGAACGCAATCTGCGTCAGGAACACAGTCGGCGACAGGAACGCAGTTAGCGTCAGGCTCGACACAATCTGGTGCTCCTCAAGCCCCGTCAGGAACTCCTACCTCGGGTACTACGCAGACCGCAGCAGCCACCAACAACGAATCAAAATCTTTGGATTCCAACAACGGTCTCACGGCAGTGTCAATCGGCGCGGGAATGGGTGTCGGAGCAGCAATAGGTGCGTGTTGAGCTGAGGGAAAACATATTTTCCAGACTTGCAACTTGCTGTGAAGCTGACGTGTCTTTTTGGCAGTAGCTTAAATCTGTAGAGCCTCGTTCTGGGAAAACTGGATTTAACTAATAAGCGTAAATTGTAATCCCAGATAAGCCTATTCAGTTGGCACACGCTAATCATGGACGAAACTAAATTTTCCTTGATAAGAGACTTCCTTTAAACAAAAAATACCATACAAGCGGATAACCCTAATTCGCCTTACATGCATAAAGCATTTTTTTTCCAAAACGCGACTCAGTAACGGTTTTTATTTTAGATTAGAGGCTGGTAGCGGTATTGTTATTTATTCAATACTGCTCCAGCAGCTGGAGTTTCACTTCTTTATATTTCTTTTTGACCATTAAGTAAGGATCAATTACGGGTCTTGTGTAGAAAACATGAAGCATTGCTGATAATTAAACAGATTCTATGCCTCATACACGGTGCTTATTACTAATTTGGAAATCATTCTTTAAAAGCCAAATATAGCGAATCA
This sequence comes from Dreissena polymorpha, assembly GCF_020536995.1. Lineage (NCBI taxonomy): Eukaryota > Metazoa > Mollusca > Bivalvia > Myida > Dreissenidae > Dreissena > Dreissena polymorpha. Next base: position 47,982,923 of record NC_068369.1, read on the forward strand.
AACAATGTGTTGCAAAACTTCAAATAAGGCAACTTAGTACACAACAGCTTACATGTATGAGGGACAACACTTTCCGCTTGTATTGTATTTTTTTGTTTAATGGAAGTCTTTTTATAACAAAAATCCAATTTAGGCCGAAGTGTTGTCCTTTATTCGCAGGAGAGGCTAATTTAATAATTAAACGAGACTAACCTTGATTAAGTCGATGTCTGAATGTTATTCTATGAGTCATAGACTCAATGGAGGGCTTAAATGAGATTGTGCGGTGTATGCGCAGATCAGTCTTTAAAGAAATTTGGTCATTATAATCCATAAGCAAGTCGTGATTCTATAAACCTAACGACTTAGTGTACAACTTGCCGTTCTAAAACCCTTACCGAATATGTGCGTGTGTGTGTGGGGGGGGGGGCAGCATTTAAGCCCTAGTTTCTTGTTTGTGGATGGTCTGATTTTCTTAGTTCGGCTCAGATACTCTTTCATAACAGTGTATACACACAGCCTCCTATCTGGAGGATAAAAAATGCCGACACCAACAAGCCTATTACATGTGCTAGCTTCCTATTTTTTGCTTGCTTTGCATCATACAACTGCGTACATTCCGAAACTATTTGATCAATTTTATTTTGGGGCAAAATCACATTCATTTGCTTAGAGTCTATGATATTGCCCAAGAAAAGAAGCCTTTTGGTTGGAATTGTAACAGATTATTTTAGATTTATGACAAACCCAACTCTCGACACGAGGTATTCTGTATTAGAAATGTTTGCACAGCAGAGCTGGTATGTATCCCCACAAAAATACTATCATCAATAAATCCACTATTGACTGCGAATACCGGCTTGAGTAACTTTGTAAATAATCTTGGCAAGCATGCTAGCCCCGTTGGGACAGTCTGTGAATTGAAAAAAAATGACCTTTCCAAACAAATCTAAAGTATTTCTGCTGTTCTGGAGCAATACCAAAAAAGTAGCATGCATGGCAAAAATCAATAGATCCCATGTATGTGTCTTTTGTGATTAAATTCAAGGCTTTCTCGAAAGCATCCCTTTTGAAACGGTGATAAGGGATAAACTCATTTTGTTTTTCAAATTTAAAATCATTCTATGCTCACCGTTCTTCTTTAGTCTGATAAAAATTCGTGAAACGAATTGTCCTGGCTCATACTCAGCCTTTACAATTACCCTCAAGATCCACCAGTATCTGAATTTTAGTGTCAATGATCTATGAATCACGAGTGTTAAATTGTATTTGACTGCAATATTCATTGTTTGTATTTTAAAATTGCGCATGACCACAAGAAAGTTTCCAAACATATATAAAGGAATTGCTAGTGAGCTTGCGCCATTTATCTACAAAATATTTAGCTTTCCGACTTCAAAATTCGTCATCACGTTTTTTTGGCGGGCTCAAGAACGTCTGATTAGGTCCATGTGATGCATAGGAACCACGTCCCCTCATGTTACCACGAGGACTTGCCCGTGACCGCGTACGGAAACATGTTCTCATGAAACCACCTCCAAAACCCCCTCTCTGAACACGATAACAGATTTTGTTACAATCTTTGATCTATTTTGCTCGTTTTTCTACATCGTCACCGAACAGCTCGGATCAAAGAGAATGGCAAAGAGTGGTTGCACAGATGAGCATAGTCGCTACGCAGTTCTGGCCTGAGGAGGTCTCTCGTTGTTAGTTTTCTCTGTTGGTTGGTGTGTCCCAAGAGGGCTAAGGTATTGTTGCATTGGTCAACAAGGGGGTTCATCTTTTAAGACCCCTGTTCTAGAGACGCCATTCCATTCACTGTTTTAGCTTAAATGGTAGCTGTCTTAATCACTGATGTTTCGATGCTTTTTAGTTTTTTGTCTGTCAACCTGGCGTTGTGTGAGATGGCATCCCAAATAAGCCTATTAGGCTTAACTACTGAAAGTCCTTCACAATTCTGGCCTTGCAATTTTCTCATCTTTTATCAGTTCCTCGTACCGAACCTCGTCAATCTCATTATGGGAGAGATCATTGATATTGTCAGCTAATGTCTGAGCGATATCCTCATCAACTGTCTCCGTCAACCGAAACTTTTTGCCATCGACTCAAACCTGCTGTGGTTTGATTCGTCAGCCGTTCGCTTTCGAGTGTCTTTCTGAGTTTCAGAACCATGCCCGACAGGCTGGACTTCCTCTGCATAATCCGGCTCGAAACACTCACCTTCTTTGCCGTAATAACCGTTGCCATCCTCATAAGAGTCGTAGTTTTGCGATTGCAATTCCACTTTTTCAAGCCGCGCTCCCAAGTCGGTCATTTTTTCACTTTGTTTTATTAATGAGCTTTGCATGTTTGTCAAAATCGCCAACATTTCAACGTTAGCCGACTCCTCACCTTAAGAAGTGTCAAGCGTCCCCGGCACTGGTTTCAATGGCCCTTTTTACTTCTCAGAAAATTTAACTTTCTCCTTAAAAGGAGTTTATTTCACGGCCTTCGTCCGCCATCTTGCTTTAATATTTCTCACGTGGCGAACTAAAGCAATGTCGAAAAACTGCGGTTACTGACCGAATCCGATGGATTGGTCTCGATGTAATTTTCCTAAAGAAGAAAAACTCCCGACAGGAGTATTTAAGAGTAAATTTTTTTCTAAAACAACACGTAAATCCGCGAAATCGATGATAATTCTTCTTAGTTTATTCACGCCTGATACTCTTGCAAAACGACGTCGGCACACTGATCTGCGCATGCGCCGCACAATCTCATTTAAGACTGGAAGTGATATGACGAAATAGAATCAGGGACGACACTTTACATACATTAATTAAACCCCGATTTCCATGGCTCAAATATTATATATAAATCGGTCAGCTTTGTTTGTAACCTCTGCGATGAATGTATATGGGTTTTTTTCTTCAAAAATAGCGGAAAAAGGTTCGGAATCTGTCTGAAAGACAGTGCACGGAGAGACATTGGTAATTACTTGTGTGCTCACAAATTCAATTATAACAGTTAAGCGTTTTGTAAACCAAACATTTCTTCTTGAGTATCTCCATTCAATTATCGGGGGGGGGGGGGGGGGGGGGGAATAGAAAAAGACCATATGTGAAAATGGCATAAGATATCAATATTGGAACAAATTGCAGTTTTTTTTTAAACAATACATTATGAGCAGTTTTCATGATATTGTTAATTAATTTTGACCAAATATACAAGTAAAATAAACACTTGCATATACAATTGCATAATTTAAATAATTTTTTTTACAAAACTGGATGTTAAATTGGTGTAGCTTGAAAATACTTAAAAAATGAGACCGTGTCCATGTTCACATGAAAACGAATTAAAAGTACTATAACAATCATGAAAAAGTCGAGGAAAAGTGTTTATCGTACTAAACTGACAGAATTCAACTTAAATACAGTCAGACCATGAAAATCAAGGTTGTTGTAGAAAATCACAAAAATGATGTTCACGCAAAGTTAGGTGTCTCATTCAAAATTCAAATAAAACAGTGTTAATGCATTTCAGGGGTGACGGCACTTGCGACCATGGCATGCTTGTTTAAGAAAGCAATGTCGAAGAATACCAGGTCCGTGGCACCGCAAGAACAAGGCGGCAGAAGGGACGATGAAGAAAGGCGGGAACGAGAGCGCATCCAGCGAAATCTCGTCTGGACGTGATCCATCCATACGAGAAAAACGCTAACGTTTTACGAGTGGATATTTTAGACTGCCTGTGATTTTAATTTAACTTGTGATAAGATGTTATAGCCTGCCTGGTGTGTTTTTTAATAAACAAGTTGAAGTATTGCATATACGATATTTTACATTTGATGTAAGTTTTGTTCGGCTTAAAGACAAATGCATTGTTTCGAAAAACCAGGAAACGGACTCGAGATCGTTCATATAAGCCTTAGGCTTTCGATGCAATCGAGCTAAAATATATAGGTTTAAACTAAAACACGAGGTGTTTAACATGAATGTAAACCGACGTGAAGCAAAGTCGGCACGGTGTGCAATCTCCGAGATATTTTTTTTATTTCGCATGTGCACATTGATCTCAGCGGATGCATAGCCAGCTAACGAAATGATCCGATCCTAGGTCGACCCGTTCTTTGAAAAATTGACGTATTTCATATACATTTCTCTTGGTAGAACCAGTACTTGGCGTCTCATGAATATCATGTGGGTGCTTTTTAGTAAACTTGAGTAATTGATATTTGGCCAGGAATAATAATGATAGAAGTAGTAATAATAATATGTGAAGTATTTTCAAAATACTGAATTATTCAAATGATGCTACAACGTGTGATACATCATACTTCTTTTTTTATTCCACATATAAAACTAGTGACACAAATCAACAATCGTATTATAGTAACACCTATAAATGCCTAGAACATAGGTAATGAAGTCAATTTAAAAATCATGTCATATACACATGATACAACATGAATAATGGAACTGAATGGAACAGATAGTTGTTCGAACTTCGGAGTTTCTGAGTTCGTTCCGCTTCTGAGGCTGCATTATACAAGGACCAGCGTTTGTTACTAGACTCACAAATGTTGGGCCGATTTTTGAATACATGTAATAGCTGCAATTTCCAGCTATTAAGAAGTTCTTGAAAGATTGTCATTTTGGGTGAGGTTTAGGATTGCGTGTGTGTGTGTGTGTGTGTGGTGGGGGGGGGGGGGACCAAATTACCTGGAAGAAATGGCACCTGTCCACATGGTAACCACCAAACAATCTAAAATGCTACCTGGCCTAGGCATTGAAACCGGGTCGCTGGGATGAGAAGTGCGTGAACCAACCACTGCGCTAACAGGACAGCCAAGTTAAGATAGTTAATCCAATGGTTGTATTCACAGAACCCTTCACACTTTAAGCTTTCAGCCCCCTTGTTGGTATGCTTATTTTTTTTTCTGATCAATTGGTGAAGCATTTCGTGCATATGTTATTGTTCTTGCTATGATCAAGAGAGCCAAAGGGCCAAGGTCGTTCACATGATATGTGAAGGAACCGTTCTGGGCAGCTTTCGCTAGGTTTATAGTATATAACATTACATAATTAATAGTAATTTAGGAATACCATTAAACACAATCCATGCAACAGCACTGAATTTCGTTAGAGACAGTAATTAAATTTATCTTGAAAGTATATCTAAGGCTTGTTGGTCTGATACAATTAATACCGGTATATTTTTTCTTAAATCAATGCAAAAGCTTTTAAAACAAATGTTCTGAGCCATACCTCATGAGACCCAGTTTTTAACTGGGTCGAGAAATCAATGGGACAATCTTCTAAGTTTCATGAACATTGAAAAATGTTGCCTCTGAAGTGGTCTGAACAAGAGATGTGTTTGTCAGAAACACAATGCCCCCTATTGCGCCGCTTTGAAATAAAATTTCAATATATCAATCTTAATACTTCCCTTGGATTGTATTTTTTTTACTTTTGACCTTGAAGAATGACCTTGACCTTTCACCACTCAAAATGTGCAGCTTCATGAGATACACATGAATGCCAAATATCAAGTTGCTATCTTCAATATTGCATAAGTTATGACCAATGTTTTCCGACGGACGCACAGACCAACAGACGGACTAAACGTCAGTTCAACTGGTATATGCCACCCTACCGGGGGCATAAAAAGGCAAAGGTGTCAATGAACCACAATGAATGATGAACGACAGACACAGCTTAACATTAGTTTGATATGCATGGATTTTCTAAAAACCAGAAAAGAAAATTCAGCTAAATTACAAGTTCTTTCAGGTAGTTACCTGTATTCCAAGATAATTGTTCACCAAAATCTATTAACATCAACACTTCTTTTACTGTGGCTTCCAGAATTTTTTATTTATAACTTTGTAAAAGAATGAAAAATCAATTTCATTCAATTCATTGGTTACAGTAATACATCTTCACAACACACCTTTTGCCTTAGTTCTCACTTAAGAATGCAGAGATTCAAAATCAGGTTTGCACTTATACTTCACATACAAACTTTCAATGTGATTATTGTACAAATAATTTATTGGCACAGATTTACATTTCGAATATGTTGTTTTATTTCGGTATTATTACATCTGTCTAACATTTCAAAGTTATTATTTGATTATTGATTATGATTTTATGCAGCCACAATTCAAATTTTTAAATCATCTTATATTTCTGTACTTTACCGCTATGTTTCACAATAACCTTTATGGTTCACAATTACCGCTATTGTTAACAATTGCCGCTATGGTGCACATTTAACAATAGGGTTCAAAATTACCACTATGGGGCACAATTATGGTTCACACTAGTTCAAATACCTAGAGTACTTTTGCTGGCATGATTTAAAATGCTTTCCTCTTGACCTTATTGTGTCTGTTTTGTCACTCATGCTAACAAGTTGACAGCAATCCCATCTCCCCGTATCCCTGGTAAAATCTCTTCTGGTTACTAATTGTGCTAGTGTCTGTTTTTCCTGTTACCCCACCCACGCCTGTGATCTGCAATAAAAAAAACTAATTGCATAACTTTTACCTTAAAAACACCCACATGTGCAATCTACAATACAGAAATTAATTACTAAACTTTTACTGTAATGACACCCACAACAATTATCTGCAATACAAAATTAATCACATTCAGTGAACTCAAAAGTGAAAGGTTTCTTCCTTTCCTCCCTAAGAACCATTATATTGCTTTGCATGTATTAAAGTCCAATCCGTCTCTCATTGTGTACAGAGCGGTCTGACTGACCTGTGTACTAACGCGAAAGGAATTGTGGGTAGCACTTCCTTTACAAATGAAAAGTGAAGGCGAAAGTAGGTCAGGTAATCGTGCTTCTAATAATCGCTATTAGTCTTAATAGTAAATAGAGATTCAAAATCACATTTAAAACATAATTAAATAACATTTCTTCTAACAACATTCCGTTTTAAACACACAATTAAAGAACGTTTTTTCTTTCATTATTTATATTTTCATTCATACGCAGAACTGCTTTGGCGGAAGCATAAATCCCCAAACCAGGGGAATGTGATGCGTCTTAGTATAGAGGGGACAATAAGGTAGTGACGTCACCATCTATGTATAGAATGAGCCGTCTCAATAAGCGCGCAGAAATGTATGGTAAAACCAATGGAGAGTTTAACTCTTTCAGTGCGAGAACCGAAGTTTGAAGGCCTTTGCAAACAGTTTGGATCCTGATGAGACGCCACAGAACGTGGCGTCTCATCAGGATCCAAACTGTTTACTATTCTGATAGTATTCTTTGAAAAAAATCGAAGAAAATGCTAATTTTAGAAATTCAGCAGACGACATTTTAGCAGACGACAAATTTCCCAGCATGCAAAGGGTTAAAAACAATCAAATCCCTGCTTCAAAGGTAGCTGTGAAGTTTTGTGACAATCTGGATCTCTAGTTAGGAAAACATAAATTTATGATTTTTTTTTATTACTTTGGGTGTTGAATATTATAGTTCATTTTGGTGTTGCATTTCTTTTATAAATCTCCATTTGTATTTGTTACTTACACTTTCATACTATAATATGTATGCACTAACAACTGCCCTCAATGATGCTTTTCAAGACATAATATTTCATGATCAACCAGAACTGGTAAAGTTCTGGACCCCATTCCTGGAAGGGGTCCAACCCTAGCTACTTAAGGTCACCCTGTCCCGCGGAACCCACGCCTCGAAGGGATCCAACCCAAGTTACTGGAGGTCCCACTGTTCTGCTTCGAGGAGCCAGGCTACAGAAGGCAGGGCCTGCTCTGCCATTTGACAAAGAAGCAAATGGCTACAAATTAGAAACTTTGGCTAAAGAAATTTCCATTTGGCCATAACTTTGTCTTCATAAATCCTGTAAAAACAGATAAAATGTGAAGAATTTCTTTGTTCTACAGTAACTTTTGCTACTGAAAAATTGAGACAGTGGGAGCCCTTCCAGGGATAGGGTTAATTTGACTGGCCAAGAAAAACAACCAAGCACTTAATTCAAGTTCATGACGGCCAGTCGGACAATTGCCCCAGTCTGAGCCAGACTGGCAGAATACAAACAGAGCACTCCTGCCCGCTACACAGGCACCAGATCGAGCCCAGAAGACAACCAGGCATGGGAAGCTCTAGAGCCGCCAAATCCATCTGAGTGATTGAAAAGAAGAACAAGAGATGTGTTTGTCAGAAACACCATGCACCCTTCTGCGCCGCTTTAAAGCCATATATTTGACCTTTGTCCTTGAAGGATGACCTTGACCTTTCACCACTCAAAATGTGCAGGTCCAAGAGATACACATGCATGCCAAATATCAAGTTGCTATCTAAAGCGACATAGAAATTATGAGCATTTTTCGAAACCTTAATGTGAAACATAAACGCAAAGTGTGACTGAAAGACAGACAGACAAACAGACGATCTGATCACTATATGCCCTCCTTCAGGGGCATAAAAACTAGGTATTCTCACCGTCTCTATACTCGTCCCAGTCCCGGGCCTTCTGCAGTTCCCCCTCGTCATCCCTCTCCTGCCTCTCCTCCTTCTCTGCCTCCTCTTTCTCCCGCGCCTTCTGATCAGCCTCCGGGTCTGCCGCCCAGTCCTGCATGCTGTGACTTCCCGCTCTATACAAACAACAATATATGCATAAAAAACATTTCAGAGAAAAAATAACAGTCATTCCCCTCCCCCCTTTCTCACTAGAGAACAACAGCATATGCATTGAAAAAAGGGTCTGTAAAACAGTCACCCCCTACCCACTAGAGACAACTGTATATGAGCTGTGCTTAAAAAAAATGGTGCTTCATTATTCTTGCATTCTGTGACCTTCCCCTTTACACAATTAACATTGAGTACCGTAATTATTCAAGTTTTCTGACACTTGAATTTTTTTTTCATGTCGGAATAGATATCATAAAAAATATTGTTGGGTAAAGCAATTGTTTCCTACAGGTATACATGGTTATTTACCCAATTACCGTAAGCAAATGTTATGTTCCACTGCCCTCAGTCATGCGTCTCCCAGGTTAAATGACCTTAATCGGTTTGTAAAACTGCATGATCAAAGTGTCACAAGATAAGCAAATACAAAGGCGAAATCTGGTAAAATAGTGCTGTAAAATATATTGTCCGAAATTTTTAAGTCATTAATGATAGACGAAAATGCGCATGTCCGAAAATTAAGAGTCACAAAAAATAATTATTTTGGCCAAACAAAGGGATGTCCTAAAACTAAGTGTTCGAAAACTTAATTATGGTATACATATAGGATCTGGTATGAATTGTCATATTATACCATATTTTATTAAACAAGTTCAGGCATTTTGTTACTAAGCGAGCCTTTGGCGAGCTTACTAACAAATTTCCTGGATGAGTTTAATAAAATACGGTATGATATGACAACGAGTGTCAGATCTTTTTTATCACATGCTTTTAAATGAGCAAATTAAATAAATATTTACGCAAACATAATGATAAATCCCGAATGTTGTTTATATTTCGTGACGTCATTTGGCGTTGCAACGTCATTTCAGCAAAATAACAAAATGTGATCGGTCAATAAACATAAACTAAACCAATGAAAACGCTTAAAAATGTTGTATTACACATGGGTAAAAAAATAAATATGTAATCGTTGTATTACATGGGAAACAGGGTATAGAATGTGATAAAAAGTTTTACCCTGCAGTACTATATTTTGGTAGGATTATGCCCATAAATGTGCCTGTGTTGTTGTTTTTACACCTACTGTAAAAAGTAATGATTAATTGTCGGACATTAATGTTTGTTGATTTCCTGGGTTGACCCATCAACAAAGTAACCATAAAAAAATAAATAATGACCCATGCAAATTCCTCTATTATTTCTGAAATAAGAAATCCACACATCTACATGTTGATGAATACAATTGATTTTACAGTTTGCATAGAAAAACAGCCAAAAAATAAAATAGCCCAGTTCCTCATGACCTCCATATTTAGACAAACAACAGCAGATCAGGCGGGCTCTGGGAAAACGGGGCTAAATGCACGTGGGATGTGCGTAAAGTGTCATACCGGATTAGCATGGGAAAACGGGGCTAAATGCATGTGGGATGTGCGTAAAGTGCCATACCGGATTAGCATGGGAAAACGGGGCTAAATGCATGTGGGATGTGCGTAAAGTGCCATACCGGATTAGCATGGGAAAACGGGGCTAAATGCATGTGGGATGTGCGTAAAGTGCCATACCGGATTAGCATGGGAAAACGGGGCTAAATGCATGTGGGATGTGCGTAAAGTGCAATCCCAGATTAGCAGACACACAAGAACATAGAATATTAGCTGTACAGAAGATGGTCTAGTTACACATAAAACAGTCATGCCTAATCGTGAGAAACAATAGCTGTTCTTTAAAAAGGAAATGTCCCCCTTCATGCGATACAAAAGTTTTTGTCAGATAGTCATGCCCATTCTAGAGAAACAAAAGCTCTCAGTAAAAAAGTTATGCCCCCTTTGAAGAAACAATAGCTGTTTATTAAACATTAATACCTCTTCTGAAGAAACAACAGCTGTTTTAAAACAGTTATCCCACGCAACCTCTAGAGAAATAATTTAAGCTGTTAGGAAAAATATGGTAGGCATGCCCCCCTCTGATATTAAAGGACTTAAACACTTTGACCTACACAGAAAGAAGAGTTAAAAAGGGCCACCATGTCATTTAATCAATGGTCATAACTCTTTTAATTCCTAGAGAATTATTTAATTCATCAATCTTTGATATGATACTTTAACATCTTCCTCAAGTTTCATGAAGATCAGCTCACAACTACTCAGTACTGGGACTTACTGATAGCAAACAGCTGAAGAGGCCCTTTTCTGATAATCAAAGGACAATAAATCAATAACTCTCAAGAAATGTGTCTGTGTTATTAACATTTATGTTGCAACAGATGTTCATGCAGATCCCACACAATCAATTAAATATAGCATATGTTATAAAATGTACAAAACTATATAAAAACATACAGAAAACTTAAATTTCATATCGCCGCATTGGTGCAAAAAGGTACCATTTGCCTTCTAATTTCACATGGTACCTTTTTACACAAAGGGGGCGATATGAAACTGGTAAAAATGCTGGTTTAGAAAGTTCAAGCAAGATTTTATGTAAATAAATAAACTAGATGTTCCTAAAGTGTCCTCCCTGATTAGCAGTCTTCACAGGCTATGAGTGGAAGACACTCTCAGCCTTAACTTGATTATTTCTAAGAAGAGACATCATTGAAAGGGAACAAACACCATAAAAGCGAACAGTGTTGTCCCAGATTATCTGTAGCCTGTGCTGATTGCGCAGACTAATATGGGATAAAACTTTACATACATACATCAAGCCCAGACCAGGTTCAAGCAAACCTAATTCGTGTACACACCTCCCTGCTTTATTACGCTATTGCTTACACGTGTTTCGACAGAGTGCCCTCTTCAACTTTCTTGTCGAAAAACTCTTCAATGGTCATTGTAGGAATGCTGGGATATCCCAGCCCGTACACCTGTTTCTGTATAGCATCCTTGGTGATAATGAAAGGCCGAAGTGGCTGAAATAAAGAGTTATGATTAACAATGTTGTTTAATTTACCCTTTCCCCCATAAGAAGCAAAGTGAAAATGACTATGTGCAAACAGCATAAAATCAGAACAGCCTGCGAGTAACTTGCAGTCTGTTCAGGTTTTATGCTGTTTGCTGCTCATCAGTATCTAAGGTTTAGAAATGAAGCCTTTTAAACATGAATCTGGTAAGAAAGGTCTTTAAAATTAAATTTAAGGTCTCCACAAATGTTTCTGTCCCCTAACTAGCCTTTTTCTGTCCCATAAGTAGCCTTTTTCTGTCCCCTAAATAGCCTGTTTTCTGTCCCCTATATAGCCTTTTTCTTTCCCCTAAATAGCTATTTTTTGTCCCCTAAATAGCCTTTTTTCTATCCCCTAAATAGCCTTTTTTCTGTCCCCTAAATGGCTTTTTTTATGTCCCCTAAATAGCCTTTTTTCTGTACTCAAATAGTCTTTATTTTAACCACGAAATTGTATGCCAACAAATATGAATGTTTAAACTGACTTAAAAAATTCAATTCACTAAACATTGAGTCATTGTATAAGAAGTTTTCAAGCAAATATGTGTTCAACAAGAATTTATCAAAGACAAAAGAGCAGTCCCCTACCAGGGTTAATGTTGTTCGAGTAAGAAGAGGACCTCCATAAGTTTTATAGCTGATGTTATCGTAGTAATAAAGAATTTGGATTTAAGTTTTTCCTTTATTTATGTATAATATAATAAACAAGACTATTGCCATGCAATGTAAGTCCCTTACCGGTGAAACTCCAACATTTTCAGCAATATTTCTGGTCTATTTGTTGCCATAGTAACCAGAATTCTTGACGTAGGAACAAAATTAAATGACGTACATAATCTCCATATTGCCATCTATCCATGTTTGAAATTTCATGAAAAAATATGAAAAACTTTTTAAGTTATTGCCAGATCCACTATTTTCAGCAGTGTTTCTAGTCTATTTGTTTCCATAGCAACCAGAATTCTTGACATAGGAACATAATGAAATGACTTGCATAATCTCCATATTGTAATCTATTCATATTTTAAGTTTCATAAAAAAATATGAAGAACTTTTAAGGAAAAGTGTACCAGACTGACTGACTGACAGACAGAGCGCAAACCATAAGTCCCCTTCAGTTCAACCACTAGGGGACAAAAAATCATTTTGGTCTGACAATGTTTTTAATAGCATCCACATTCCTCATACGACCTTTATCCATTAACCACATTTCATAAATCTAGCTCAAGTGCTTTTTGAGTTGTCGCAGGATCAAGATTTCAGATTTTACTTATTTCTGTAACCATAGCAAAGGTTGGCAAAAAACACAACTGTAATTACAAGCACATTGCCCATATGGCCTTCTACCGGAATATCAAGTTTCGTACACATTGTGTAAGTACGTTTTAAGTAATCTCAAAACTTGAACCACCACCTGAACACACACTGTATAAAATGACAGCTCTAATGAGCTTTTCAAAGCGACTAAAAACATTATCCTACCGTAACCCAAATTCGACGACACCTAAATTCGACGATGTTCTATTTGTATCGATTTAATGGATGATTATTGGCTTGGAATCATTTCAAAGTAATACATCAGAGTTTAAAATTATTATTTTGTGTTATTAAACATTTCATTATTTCTTTAATTATTTGCTAAATATTGCTTCATGTAACCGTTACATCGTCGAATTTGGGTCACACTGGGATATTTGTGATAATGAATGGCAACAGGTGCTGACATCTGAATTCATTATTAACTAAATTCAGTTATGATTATCAGGTCGCACACTATGTTTATAATAAATAGTTGTGTGAAAATCTTTCAATGTTAATACAATACTGCCACTGACCTTGTGTTCATGATGTTCGTTCTTTGGATTGTGTTTGGAAGGTTCACCCTTTCTGTGTTCCATCATTTCTAATATCGTTATCTCATCTACAACGCAAATCAAAGCCACAAAATATTTCAACTGTTCGTGACTGACTGGGAGTTCTGTGCATTGAATAACTTATAAAACACAATTTAAAAAAAAGGTGATCTGGGACAAAACATTAATTTTTTTACGATCATGAATTAAGCCCAGTTTTCCCAGATTGAAGCTTATTTACTCAATAAGCCTAAGTCTTTTGATGTATTTTAATCCAGTTTACTTGGAAAGTGTTGTCCCTGATTAGCCAGTGAGGACTGCGCAGGCAAATCTGGGACATCACTTGCATCCCAGGCATTAAGCCCCGTTTTCCCAAAGCGCCGCTTACCTTTTATACTATCCAGCTCTTCAATGCAGAAATTCACCCAATGTTTCAGCAAGGTCATGTAGTATTCTCGCTGAAAAGAAAAACACAAATGATCACAAAAATAAGTATTCCCTGAGAAAAGGCATCAACATGTATTAAATTTTCTCTTATATCTGCACTTTATCATATTCAAATGCATGTTAATGCATAAACGTCTTAGGCATTTTATGCATATTGGGCGTAGTTTTACAGACAGTTCATACATCAATGGTATTTAATTATCAATCAAACCAGAGCCTTGTTTCAAACGTGATCAATATGCAGTTACTGCTTTGTAAGCTATGTTCAAAGTCAAATAACTCATTGTGCATAAAAGCGTCTTGCATATCTTCACTGAGTAGTGATGACAAACCTAAAATTTTAACTTAAAAGCAAAAGAAATGTAGAAACAGAAAGCAACACAAAATGACAACATTTTATTCAGACTAACGACCCTTGTTAGCAAGCAATACATTTCATCTTGATTAAATATGTGATTTGCCTTCAGTCTATGGTGCCAACTTGTTATATTACCAAATTATGTCCCAACAAACCTGCTTTTTTTCTCCATGTGTCCCTTGCTCTGGGAAAATAGGGCTTAATGCATGTGCATAAAGTTTCCTCCTAGAATAGCCTGCACAGTCTTCATATGCTATTCATGGACAATACTTCAACTTGTATGGAATTCTTATCAAATTAAAGTGAAAAAAGTTATTCCAAATTCGCCTGTGTGGACTGCATAGGCTAATCTGGGACAACACTTTACACTCATGCATTAAGCCCAATTTTCCCAGAATGAGGCGCATACAAATAACCTACTTTAACTTCATCGTCTGTGTGTTCTTGTAATGCAGTGACTTGAAGTTCATTCAGTTTCCTCTCCAACTCTTTTTGTTCTTTGTAGCGTTGTATCTTACCTGCCCGTACGTTGGCCATACCTCTGACATCTGGTGGTCTTTAGAGAAACAGAAATATTCAGTTGTAACAAAGCGTGTATTTCATACACAATAAAAAACATAAATCAAGTTTATGTTCCACTTCTACTTGGGAGGCATAACAAAAAATTTGACTTCTAGAATGTTAAAAAGCTTTTTCTTTATTTGACCTAGTGGCCTAGTTTTTGACCTCACATTTAAATGCAGACCATTTTCAAACGCAGACGAGATATCATCAGAACAAATCTGACTAAGCTTCATGAATATCTGATGATAAATGTGACCTGTAGAGTTAACAAGGCAAATATTGACGACAGACGATGAACAACAGACAAAATGCAATCACAACATGCCCATGGAGAGCTGAAAAGAATATCAATGAATTGTCCATCCTCCCAGGCTCCCCAGATAATGTTTGGCGGCAAGTTAATGATAAAAAGGAGCATAAATATGATACCTTCAATCTTGAAGGGGGATGGTAAGAAGCAGAAATATTTTTTATTCAATCTTGAAGAGGGATGATAAGGAGTAAAAATATGATATCTTCAATCTTGAAGAGGGATGATAAGGAGCAAAAATGTGATATCTTCTATCTTGAAAAGGCGTGATATGGAGCAGAAATATGGTATCTTCAATCTTGAAGAGGGGTGATAAGGAGCAGAAATATGATATCTTCAATCTTGAAGAGGGGTGATAAGGAGCAGGAATATGATATCTTCAATCTTGAAGAGAGGTGATAAGGAGCAGAAATATGATATCTTCAATTTTGAAGAGGAGGATTAGGAGCAGAAATAAGATATCGTCAATCTTGAAGAGGGGTGATAAGGAGCAGAAATATCATATCTTTAATCTTGAAGAGGGATGATAAGTCCTAGAAGGGACATTATTCATCAAAAAAATGAATGGAGCAGTAAACAGACAATGTAAACAAGTTAAATCTAATACTGTCAGTTCACAAGAGCTTTGACTTGTACAAAAAATCCATAGTAAATGTCATCATATAAAGCCAGCTATACAACATGTTTGTTGCAGTGATTGTCACAGAAAATACTTTAAAAATATGCAAACTCAAACATGCAATCATTTTTTAAACACACATACCTGCCTACATTCTCCTTACCAGCAACACTAGATAGGCAATGGCAAACAAACAATTTTTCAAGATTGGCCTTAACAGTTCACAATAGACAACAGACTATACCCAGTGGGTTTTGAAGTCTTGTTCTCTGTTGTTTTCTTCTCCGTT
The DNA here is from genome assembly GCF_020536995.1 of Dreissena polymorpha. Lineage (NCBI taxonomy): Eukaryota > Metazoa > Mollusca > Bivalvia > Myida > Dreissenidae > Dreissena > Dreissena polymorpha. The sequence continues at coordinate 47,998,934 of NC_068369.1, forward strand.
TCAGCAGATGAGGGAATGTGGATTTCATACTTTGTCACGCCGTAGTTGTGACACATCTTCATAAAATCTGCATAAAACTCCTGCCAAACAAAAACAAATTATTTATGCTTGTAACGCCTGATGAAAGAAGAAATGAGCCACATCATGGCAAAATGGGGCTTAATGCATGTGCGCCAAGTGTCACCCCAGGCTTATCAGGGCAGAAATTTTCCACTTTTATGGTATTTTTTGTTTAAAGGAAATATATTTTTAGCAAAAATCCAGTTTAGGTGGAAAGTGTCAACCTAGACTGCACATGCTAATATACGATGACATTATATGAAAATGCATTTAGCCCAGTTTTCCCGAAACAAGGTTCAAATTGTTTTGCATCAGGTATCTAGTACTTAAAAAATGGGTGGCACGATTTACCCAAATACACCCAAATACACACAAATACTACCCAAATACTCATAATTTTGATAAATTATGGCATGTTTATCCATATTTTTGGATTTTTTTAATCAAGTGAAGCAATATTAAGAAAAACGTGATATCTTAAGAATTAACAAGCAAATTTGTTGAATTGATATCCCCCGCCATTATACTTCTGGACACAAAAGTATTCTGGACTGATGGACAAGGCCAATGTGCATCATCCTCTTATCCATATGTATACTCATACCAAGTTTCAATGAAATCCGACAAAGCACTTCCAATATATGGCTTCGGACACACAAAAAAAGCATTTTTTCAAGATTCAAAGGGCCATTATTCCGTTATTATCCGATTGTGTACAATGCCATTTGGCGTGCATCATCCTATTATCCATATATATACTCATACCAAGTTTCAATAAAATCCGTCAAAGCACTTCCAAGATATGGCTCCGGACACATAAAAAAAGCATTTTTTCAAGAAACAAAGGGCCATAACTCCGTTATTATCTGATGGTGTACAATGCCATTTGGCGTGCATCATCTTCTTATCCATATATATACATATACCAAGTTTCAATGAAATCCGCCAAAGCACTTCCAAGATATGGCTCCAGACACAAAAGTGCCGGATGGATGGACGGAAGGACGGAAAGACACACGGAAGGACGGACAACGCCAAAACAATATCCCTCCGCCTATGGCGGTAGATAAAAACCTAACTCAAACCCTTATGACTTCTAATCAGCACAAAATCATTATTTTCTATCTTTAAGATAACAGAAAAATGCAGTGAAAAATCAACATAAGAATTGAGCATTATTATTATTATAACCCGAACAAGTCATCTTCTTTTTGATACAACATCTGTCTATACATTTAATATTTACTACATGTATTTTTAACTGACTATCACAAAATAGTAAAATTGTAACAAGATATGTTTCAATATGAAAAGTTTGTATTACAAATATTGAAGGTCTCACATCATTCTTGTTACTTTTCCTAACGTTTCATACTTTATTATTATGTCTGCGTTTGTTTTTGAACTCATAATACACCCAGAGCTATTTTCCCCTTTGTTGGAATGGGCCTTTTGGATAGGGAAAAAAACGTTAAGCTTGTTTTCTTAAATAGTTAAATTGTTTTGTTTTTGCTAAGAATAATACAAGATTGAAAATAAAAGTGTTTTCAGTAATATATTTAAATTCAAATTCATTGAGATGATAAGGGAGGGGAAGAAAATGTTGTGATATATAAATGAAAAAATGTTGTGTTTTTTTTAACCTAAAATTGGAAATCAGCAACAGCCATTTAGGAAAAATGCTCAATTTTGACGTTGGCCGAATTTTGGCCCCAGATTTGATAAAAAAACAATACACTAAAAAAACTCAATAATAGCAGAGTGACTAGTTCACTGGTTATGAAATTTAAGAATTGTTCTGCACAACCTAATCTGGGACAACACTTTCTACCTAAACTAGATATTTGTTATAACAAAAATTCCATAAAAGTAGAAAGTGTCGTCCCTGATTAGCCTGTGACACTTCACGCACATGCATTACGCTTATTTTCCACACAACAAGGCTTCTTTAACTCTTTCAGTGCTGGAACCGAATTTTGAAGGCCTTTGCAAACAGTTTGGATCCAGATGAGATGCCACAGAAAACATGGCGTTTCATCAGGATCCAAACTGTTTGCTATTCTGATAGTATTCTTTGAATTTTTTTTTTAAGAAAATGCTTATTTTAGAAATTCAGCAGACAACATTTTAGCAGACGACAAATTTCCCAGCATGCAAAGGGTTAATTTTGTTCCATCAATATTGGTAAAGTCTGCCATACCTGACTTTCCTTGACCACTGCCAGTCTGCTCCTAACTGTGTTCTTCATGAGAAAGTATCCCAACATCCCGGGAAGTAGCATGTATCTGAAAACAGAACAGTAGAGGTCGTGATGTAGAAGAATGTATGGTGGCCATCTATCGACCGAGAGCTCAAGAGCGCAATTGTTGGTCCCAAGTGTTCTTTTCATTTTACAAGTACTGGTTCTACCCAGAAAAGGGACTTGATAGCTTTCAATAAGCATCAGGCTTTTCTACGCAATCAAGTTTAAATAAAAGGATTTCAAATATACAGAACACGGTACAATTGTTCATTAAAATTACCGGTTTCTCTTTTTAAATTCATAAATTCATATATATGATTCATACCACTTATAATGGCATTGAGGATACTTTTTACAAGGGAGCCAATTTATAAGAAAAAATGCCCGATTGAAGGTCTTGGTTACATATATCAAGTTTGATGATTATAAGATTAAAACTAACTGAGTAAGAGAGCGGACAATCTTAATTTGGCATATTGTTGATTTCACAAGGGCCATAACTCAGAATTGCTCATGGCTGGTTATCAAATTTTGCTGAGATTTTATACCCACAAATAACTTTACTTAGTTTCATAAAGATACAATGAAAACTAGTGGAGTTACAGGGCAGAAAAAATTAATTTTGCCAAATTTTTTTACAATTTAAGGGACTATTTATTAGAACCTCGGCGATCTGGCTGCTTTTTAAAATTGGCTGAGATATTATGCCCACATACACTATCAGTCAGTTTGATTTTACCAGTAATCTGATTTAAACTGATTCGAAAAATGGAAGAATTTTAGATCCAACAAATTCACGTTTTTCATTGTATTAGTCAAATCACAAAAAACAATCATTTGAATATGATCACAAGATTTGTTTCCCATTCCTACTCTTTTGAGACCTTGCACAAATCTGGGATTGTTGGATTATATTTCAGAATCAACTATGATACCACATGCACATGTATTACATCTTGACCATCAGGCCATTTTTCAACATGTTCAAGGAAAAAAACATTATTTTTACTTATGTTGGGCAACAGGGTTCCAGACAGGTTAGCAATCCTTGGTCAAGATTATTTAAAGTGAAACTTCGTGAATTAAAAGCACATTTCCAAGGGGAGGGCACATCTTAGTTCCAACTTCTGTGGAACATATTCATGTATTTGGCAAAATCATGTATAACATGCACAGATATTTTAATGCCAAAATGGAGGGAAAAGTTTCCTGAAAAAGAAAGTTGGAAATGCAAACTTCAGATCGACAGCATTTGTCTATTATGAAATCTCTACAATTACCTGACAAAAAATATTGATCTGAATGGATAACTGTTATTTCAAATTTATAATGCTCAGCGTTTTATTGATCTAGAGATTTAACACTAAAATGGGCCTTTTCACAGATTTTGGCATGTTTTGAAGTTTGTCATTAAATGCTTTATATTGATAAATGTAAACATTGGATCTAAAAAGCTCCAGTAAAAAATCAAGAATAAAATTAAAACAAGATGTGTTTGTGAAACACAATGTCCCCCTATATGCAGTTTGACCTTGAAGGATGGCCTTGACCTTGACCCTTCACCACTCAAAATGTGCAGCTCCTTGAGATACACACGTATTTCAAATATAAAATTGCTAGCTTCAATATTGCAGAAGTGACATTACATGAGCAATTTTGACCCATATATTTGAACTCGAAGGATGACCTTGACCTTTCACCACTCAAAATGTGCAGCTCCATGAGATACACATGCATGCCAAATATCAAGTTGCTATCTTCAATATTGCAAAAGTATTAATAAAATAAGCGATTTGGGCCACATATATTTGACCTCTGACCTTGAAGGATGACCTTGACCTTTCACCACTCAAAATGTGCAGCTCCATGAGACACACATGCATGCCAAATATCAAGTTGCTATCTTCAATATTGCAAAAGTATTCATAAAATAAGCGATTTGGGCAACATATATTTGACCTCTGACCTTGAAGGATGACCTTGACCTTTCACCACTCAAAATGTGCAGCTCCATGAGATACACATGCATGCCAAATATGAAATTGCTATCTTCAATATTGCAAAAGAATTCATAAAATGAGCGATTTTGGCCACATATATTTGACCTCTGACCTTAAAGGATGACTTTGACCTTGACCTTTCACCACTCAAAATGTGCAGCTTCATGAGATACACATGCATGCCAAATATGAAGTTGCTATCTTCAATATAGCAAAAGTTATTGCAAAATGTTAAAATTTACGCAAACCAACAGACCAACCAACCAACCAACAGACCAACCAACCAACAGACAGGGCAAAAACATAAAAAGGAAAAAAATTAGCCGGCAGCCGGGCTCGAACCAGTGACCCCCGGAGTCCTGGAGTAAAAACCAATTAGACCGCTCGGCCATCCTGCCAAGCATAAATAAGTGACGTATTTTATACCTTATATAAGCAATCCTCGTAGTTTCACAAAATTAAACGACAACAACAGAAATCTCCAAATTATTCAATCGTTTCGCGTTGCAACGCTTTATAATTTTCAGGTTTTTAAATCGTCAAAAGATGCATATAATGGCTATATTAGACCATGGTAAATGTTCAGTATTACTGTTTCCTCACAAATATCATAACCAAAACGAAAATTTGTGAATCTGAAACAACTTTTTTCAATTTTGTCAATTTACCAAAACGTGAAAAGATCCCTTTAAGAAGGATAAATAAATCTGCACTAAACCCATTCCAACATAAGAAGCTTAGTGAAAATGGCTTTTGCAACCAACATAAAACCAGAACAGCCTGTGAGTAACTCGCATGCTGTTCAGGTTTTATGCTGTTTGCTGCTCATCAGTATCTAAGGGTTTGAAATGAAGCCTTTAAAACTTGAATATAGTAGGAAAGGTCTTTAATTAAATTACACTTCTAAAGGACTTACACATGCATCAAAATACGTACCGGTATCTAAGTGGTAAAGGGTTAACAGAAGTGTATTGTTGGACAAACCTGATATTTGTTGTGGCCACCTCCTCAATGTCCTCATTATCACTGAACACGTGGAGCTGGTTCACCATTGAGATTGCCTTCTTACACAGTTCACATGCCCTGTACACGCAACCCTGCAAAGATATGGGTACAACTAAAGACTGTACACAGGTTTTTTTCTGCTATGTAAAATAGGTCGTAAAGCGGACCCGATCCCAAAGCAAACGGACCCGATCCCAAACCAAAATTATTTTTAAAAATCACAATTTCCAAAATATTTTTTTTTTTTTTTTTTTTAAGAAAGTTGAGTCTTATGACTTATGATAATTAGACTCCATATCTCAATTATTATTTTTTAACAATCTACACAATATATAACCAAAATTTATATGATTTTTATCCAAAATGGCCAGGCAAAGACCTGTTGTGTCAATATTTGTTGATAAAAAATCCCAATTTGTTCCTTTTTGTCGATACAAATTTCCCAAATTTGTCACTTTTATCAATAAAAAAATCCCAATTTGACCAGACTCCTTTTACCACAATGGCTGGAAAAACCCCAGGTACATGACTATTGGTACAACTAAAGACTGTCCTTACACATATCCACAGATATGGCTGAAAAGAGTGAAAATGAATAGATGAAGGCATTCCTACTTTGTATTTCAATATGAAAATTGTTTTGTGAATAAATATGCATTTATAATTTTATTACATGAAAACTGTTACAATATACTGAAAATTTTAGTAATTTTTTTTACATTAATAACATTTAAGTAGCACAAAATTAATAAAAGCAAATATATCCGACTGGCAAGGATGCCGCTTTTCAGGCAACACATGCTTTGTCTAGAGTTTTTCCAAGGAAGGAATAGGGGCACGGCGCAGTTAATTACAAAAAGCTTTTTAATACGCTATTTATGCAAAAAAGTGCCAAAAAAGTGTGAAATGAAAAATTTAAGCTCATTAGGGGAGGATTGGGTAAAAACATTAAAAAATAAAAACAAACACACTAAAGTGAAAGTTGGTCCTAGTTGAGCCGTTGATTCTGATTGGTTATTCCAATTTCAAGATTTGCATACTATAAAATAAAATAGCCTTAAAACTGACATTGTAGGAGAGGTCAATTTCTTGTGAAATAATTCAACAGACGATGTACATTTTGTAGCATGGAAAATACTCATAAATAAACAATTATAGGAACACTATATGAACAATACATAAAAGAGGAAATATTTTATTAGAACGTATTGAGTTCTGATGAATTACAATATGTTTGATCAGCAACTCGATGGTGACCTGGCAAAAACGTTTTTCTGTAACAACTGCATCGTTATTTCACGTGATCTCAATAATCAATATTAAAAAAGATCCCCAGTTCTTCTTGAATGCTCTGAGCTTTTATAAGTACACATGTACAGCTCAGAGTTCTTCTTGTTAACCGATTTTTTAATAATAAAAAATAATGTCTCACGTATATCTATGAAAATGGCATTCAATCAACCTAATACAGCATAACAAACACAATATCTGTTATAACTGACATCAATTTGTGTGTGATTTGTGGAAAAATACTCAAAAAAAAAACGTTATCAAACCGAAAGCAGAAGTTTTGAATTGACGATTGGATCTCTCTTACTGATGTTCTGGAGATGTTTGGTATATTACAATTTGTTGATTAGACAAGAAATCTAACTCGCTGAGGATTTCGGCCAGAGTCTATAGCGTATTTTCGAATTCGGAATACTGGGCTTTTTCCATTGTAAAAACATACACATTTAAATGAACTGCTGACAAGTTTGAAACTTTGGATTAATATCAATATTATGCGAGCATACCATATCATGTAAGTTGTTTTAATTTGCGCATTGTGGATATATTTACGATCTATTTGTGTTTATATGTGCCAGAAAATAGTTTATGCGTCTAATATTTCTGATTAAAGCCTAGTCCATATAAACGGACTCCCAGAGCCTTTGATAATTTTTGCTATGGCGGCTCTGGCAGTCCATATGCACCCCTTCATAAACATGGGTGCAGTTCAGCGCAGCGAGTCCGTGCGCTTCACTAAACAGACGTCGTTCGAGACAAATTGAGGAAAATAATGAATAAACTTCATAACCATGTTAAATTTACCTGAATGGCAACCTACGGATGTCATCCTTTGCATGCACCCTATAAAAACACCATGATGTATCAACACACTTTTCTCGCTGACATGTTTATGTTTAAATTTGAAACAGTGTATTCTGTATCGAATACCACATCGTTATCGACTTTATAGGCTGGAGCACATAACCCGACGTGGAAAATATTGGTGTACTGCGACCTAACCAATAGTGGGTCAATTTTCCAAATGGCGGATACAGCGTACAAAACAGAACCTAAGTCAATAAAATCAATTATTTCTTGCTTTAATGGTACCATTTGGATGAGTTTGTGGTTTAGATAGGTAAACTTTTATAAGTTCTTGCAGTTTCAGTGTTCCTTAACCCTTGCATTGTTGATAACATTGTGCACCCATGGCCAAGAGAGAGCGCATTGAAAATATCAGCAACCCATTGGGTTATAAAGCTGGTAGTTGAATTATTGCAACTAATTAAAGCCTTGCCTAGATTCTGAGCGGCATCTTTACATGAATAAACGTGTAATCAGTTGCAACTCCCAGCGACCCGGAGGGTAAATAGCTGGGAGTTGTATTAGTGCAACTAAAAGATCCCATGACTCAACAAAAACCAATCATATCGATAATAAACTTTTAAGATATTTTAGAAAAAGATCTTTAAAAATGCCAATTCTGCCATGTCAGGCGTATATGACAGAATATAACTTTACTTGAATTTTGTCTGAACCAGTCGGTTCCTCATTTTTCTCTAGAGTCTGGTAAAGTTGCCAGATTTCATTGAATGTTTGTGGTAAATTGTCAGTTACTGCTATGCTCTCCGCCATGTTTTTTGTTGTTGTTGTTTCCAAACACTTCTGTGATTTCGATTTTTGGGACAACTCGGTCATAACCTAGGCAATATGGCTGCGCCCAGAGAAATATTGTCCTTGTATCGGACTTTGTTACGGGAGTTGCGTTTGGTACACCCCGAGGTGATATTTTGAATCTTTAGTCAAACTGGTTGGGTAATTCGTTGTTTTTGATCCGATTACGATCCAAATGTGCGTTTCTGTGTTTCTGCACTAATTTCAACGTCGAGCGGTTTGAGTCAGGACGGTCTGGTTGTGTTTCAATAAGACATAAAAAACCGTTTCTATCCCGAAGTGTTTCAATAAGCCTAAACAATGATTTAGCTTAAACTATGATTTAGCTTATTTTATATGTCTTAGAGATCATAATAATATATTGGTCTTCATAGCACATTGTGCAGTTACCAAGTATTAACGCTCGATTGGTTATTGTCGGCTCAGGTACTAATTACGCTCGATTGGTCATTGTCGGCTTGGATACTACTTACATGTACCTCGGGTACTCTTAAGTATACTTACATGTACCCCGGGTACGGAAAATATACTTAATCGTACCTGGTCGATATTAGACTGTACCCGAGTTGTATTCCCGCAAAAAATCCGATGTCGTAAAACGCGCTACCGATTATCTTAAACAAACTTCTCTTTAAATAAAAACTGCATCAACATGCTTTTTGAGTATGAGTTTCGATAATATAGAGGCCATTTTACAGAAAATTGACATAAATGTGAATATAATTTAATTAAAAAAAATTGCCGACAACGACCGATTTAGCGTAAAATTTTCCGGGTACGTTTTAGTATATTTATGGTACCCGGGGTACATGTAAGTATACTTAAGAGTACCCGGGGTACATGTAAGAAGTACCCGAGCCGACAATGACCAATCGAGCACTACTTACATGTACCCCGGGTACTCTTAAGTATACTTACATGTACACTGGGTACGTTAAATATACTTAAACGTACCTGGGAAATATATATTAAATCGGTGATTGTCTGCTATTTTCTTAAAATTAATTATATTCACATTTATGTAAATTTTCTGCAAAATGGCCTCTATTACTGAAACTCATGCTCAAAAAGCATGTTGATGCAGTTTTTTTTAAAGAGAAGTTTTTTTAAGATAATCAGCAGCGCATTTAACAACATCGGATTATTGGCGGGAATATAACTGGGGTACAGTCCAATATCGACCGGTACGATTAAGTATATTTTCCGTTCCCGGGGTACATGTTAGTATACTTAAGAGTACCTGGGGTACATGTAAGACAAGTAGTACCCGAGCCGACAATGACCAATCGAGCAGTATTAACACCAAAACTGAATTGTTCAGATGTTGTAAATAAAGACAAACAATATTGATAATAATAATAATGTATATAGAGAAATTGAAATGATGTAATGGTAATAAATATATGAAAATTATTGGCTAACTTATACTGGTTATATTGGAGTAACTTTAAAGGTTGTTTTTTTCAGGGACAGCACAAAACTTCTCCTGCATACAGATATTTAAAGGGAAAATTTCGGGAGAATATGAAAACTTCAGAGCAGCTTTGTCGCAGTCATATAGAGATGGCTCATTACGCTCGCACCTACGTCTGTCTCTTACAGAGTGTGCAGAAACATAACGTATGTGTGTAGCATTTAAAGACATGATTTTAGTGACACTGACCTTTATTCATGAATTTAATATAGTTCATTACAGTGAATATGTATATAAGTTCCATTCAAAAATCAAATACAAATGGACAGTGCTAAGTGAAAAAGGGGTGTAGTGCATGTGAGTAAAGTGTCGTCCCAGATTAGCCTGTGCAGTCCCCACTGGCTAATCAGGGAAGACACTTTCCGCCTTAAGTGGATGTTTGCTTAGAGAAGAGACTTTCTTTTAACAAAATATATCATAAAAGCGGAAAGTGTCTTCCCTGATTAGCCTGTGCAGACTGCACAGGCTAATCTTGGATGACACTTTACGCAGATGCATTAAAACCCATTTTCACAGAGCACAGCTCAAATATTTTTCTGCCATAGTGTTTTAATTTGTGAAACATAAAGACAAGCAAAACAGAAAGTATTTAGTACTTCAGTTGTGAAATGCATTTGATAAAGTTTAAACTTGTGCGCTAAACAATATCATATTGGCAGCTATTAAGAGGAAAATTAAATATGCTTACTTCATTAACACCGTATTCACTTGTCAGTAATAGTTTGATTCTAATATCTTAGATATCTTAGTGTGTCACTTGCTCTTTAAAGGGACTTTGTAGATGGTTTTTTACCCATAATTAATATGAAATTAATAGAGGCAAATATGTCAATTGCTAAATGATCACATTCTCGTTTTTTTAAGCAATAATATGCTCCTAAATTAGACTTTAAGTGGTCTGAAATGATTAAAATATCAAGAAAATAAATGAATACCAGTGAGAGGAAAAAAACCTAACTAGATAGCCCTGGGCCATTCAGGCTTTTGAACTAAGCCTATTCACCATATGTTAGAATGATTTGTTAGTAATACATATATTTGCAATATTATTTACAGGAACTTCACGCCATGTTCAAGGGCGGTGGTGAACGCAGTACCGAGTCTACAGCCAATCTCGTTGGTCTGGCGCTGCCAAAGAGGGAGACCTGACCTTGACCTTGGCTGGGAATAGAACTTGAGCTTTAAGAAAGACGTTGAGCGTTATTGGAGAATCAAACTGAAGCTTAAAAGTCTGGGAAATGAACTTAAGCTTACATGTCTGTGAAATGAACTTAAGCTTACATGTCTGTGAAATGATTATAAGCTTACAAGTCTGGGAAATGATTTTTAGCGTACATAAGATTCTGGGAAATGAACTTTTGTGTACAACAAGTTTTGGAAATTAACTTTAACTTTCAAATCTGGGAAATGAACTTAAGCTATAACAAAAGGTTGGCCTTGTCTAGGAAATAAACTTAATGAAACTCTAGTATCTGTCTTTGTTGTAGGATAGAATCAGAGCTTTTAATTATGATAATCTTATAAGAAATGTATTTCTAATTAATTATCCAATCTTGTTTTTACAAACTCCACTATTGTACATGTCATCTGGTCTGGTCCATAGGTAGTTATTTTTATAAATGCTGATACTAACGTTATTACAGAATAGAAATACAATTGTTAGATTACTGTCTTGTTGTGATTTAGCTTATATGATCTTGGACTACTGAAAACAGATCGTAATTACAATGAATAAAGATTGCGAGTGATTTCAAAACACAAAGAACATCATGAAACCGGTGTGAAGAAACTACAGTCTAATGTTCTGTAGTCACAGTTTTTTAGGTGACTGGAATTCTCTTTTAATTGAGATATTGAGCTGTTGTATGAACACATCAAAACAACAATATTTTCTTTTATTATCTGTGTATTTACTTTGAACAAAGAAACCAGCAATATCAATAACAAATATGTCACACAACTTCAAGATAACTATGCTGAAATGTTTTGTGTTCATCTAAAACATGCCCAAAGCATGTATGACCCGCATCATGTGACAATGGGTCTTATGCCTTATGCTTCACAGTTTGTTACTAAGTCACGCAAGGTCTCATTAGTGGACAGGGTAGCCTCTGACTCTGACCAGACTGCTCCGGCTGGCAGTAGACCCATTTTAGCATGATGCGGGTCTTATGACTGGCACCCAGCTTTCAACATATCTCCCAGCTAAAACTGTGCAGATCAGTGTTAATATGCAGTTAAATTTTTGTTAAAATAATGTCTGCAACTAATAAGAATTGTAAGTACATTGAAGTACTCGGCATCAATTCTTTTTAAGAAAATGAGAAGGTTATCCTATCTTCTTTTGATGTCTGCAAACTCAATCAGAGGAAGGTCTGTCGTAAGTAAAGTGGAAATGTGTCCAAATACCAGGGCGTCAAGCTCTGTTTGTTTTAAATGATTTTAAAACTGACCGGAAAAAACACAATCCATTTTTAACCAGGTTTTCCGAAGGAAAAAACTGGTTATTAGATTGGCGAATGCGGGCGGGCTGGCTGGCTGGCTGGCTGGCTGGCGGGCTGGCTGGCGGGCGGAACAAGCTTGTCCGGGCCATAACTATGTCGTTCATTGTCAGATTTTAAAATCATTTGGCACATTTGTTCACCATCATTGGACGGTGTGTCACGCGAAATAATTACGTCGATATCTCCAAGGTCAAGGTCACACTTTGAGTTCAAAGGTCAAAAATGGCCATAAATGAGCTTGTCCTGGCCATAACTATGTCATTCATTGTGAGATTTTAAAATCATTTGGCACATTTGTTCACCATCATGGGACGGTGTGTCGCACGAAAGAATCACGTCAATATCTCCAATGTCAAGGTCGCCACGACTAAAAATAGATTTTTTTTTAAAACAAACTTACAAAGGGGGTTTATTTTGTTTGTTCATTTCAAAAGTTCAGTTTGAGTTTTCTCCCTTTATCAGATTTTTTTTTTCACAATGAAAACCTGGTTTTGTGACAATTTTGTCCCTTGTTGCTGTTTAAAATCCTATATTTTCAATGTTCAGTGTTGGCACAGTTTGAAACATCTTTCTAAGTAAATGGGCAACAACTGTTGTATTTGATTTAAGTCAAATGTCTGAACTAGTGTCAAGCTGTGTTTGTACTTTGTTACAAAACAAAATAATGAATAAATATGAAGTTTTCTACTTGCTAGTAATCTATGTTGATAACAAAGTAAAAATGGCTGTCCAAATTAAATATCTTGGTCCAAAGAAGAAGTTCTTTGTACCCAGTCTGTCGTTCAACGCCTGGCAGCATGTCTCAACTTCCTCACACACCTTTAACAGGAACCTCCACACAAATGTGCGGCGCTTAGGGGGGGGGGGGTGTACCAAACAATACTTTTATGGATCGAATGCTCATGATGAAGAAAATTGAAAGCAAGTAGCTTCTTCGTGATGTGTACCTCACCGAAAGTCTTATTTTTCCACTCCGATGCAGCCAGTTGTTTATGCTCACTGATAAAAATTTGTTATGGTAGAATGTGCTGTTCAGGGGCCAGACATGCATCGCGCCATAGCGGGCCTTCGTTACCTGAAAGCCAGTCTTAGTCATTGTTACTTTTGAATGGTCCCATTTATTAACGAACTCTGTGAAATCTCATGTAGATTTAGCACACAATAGGTAATTTACCGGTACATTTAGAACACCATAAATTTAGGTCATAAGAATTTAGCAAATATTAGTACATTTACAATTCACATTAATTGACATATTATATTCTTTGAAAAGCTAAATTAGTGATTGACAGATACTGTATAATCATTTATATTCGACATTCGTGGGACATTAATTTGTGATTTCTTCAAAAATTAAAATAATCATCGATATGACCAACGTAAACTCCCATTTTTTTCCAAAATCAGAGTTCCACAATTTTGTATGCCCATGAAAGTATTTTTTAAACCACAAAATTTCAGGCCTACGGATATAACTGATTTTACTGTAACTTACCTTTTCATAGACCTGGGGAAATGGCCATGACAAATAAAGCTCAGTGTTGACCAGTGTACTACCGATGAGCTTGATGTAAGCTTTCAGCTCAGACGTCTGGACTTCAGTTAGATCATCATTGAGCCATTAACCTGCAAAAATACCCAGTGAAGTGTTGTCACTGAAAACATGCCAACAGAAGTGTTTCCACTGAAAACATACCCACAGAAGTGTTGCCACGGAAGACATACCCACAGAGGTGTTGCCACAGAAAAACATACCCACAGAGGTGTTGCCATGAAAAACATACCCACAGAGGTGTTGCGACGGAAAACATACCCACAGAAGTGTTGCCACGGAAAACACACCCTCAGGAGGTGTTGCCACAAAAAACATACCCACAGAAGTGTTGCCACTGAATACACACCCACAGAGGTGTTGCCACGGAAAGCATACCCAAAGAAGTGTTGCCATGGACACTAAAACAATAATTTATATACCTGGTACTTTCCTGATATTTGCAAGTCTTTTAAACTGACAAATTTACAAAATAAAATGGTAGAAAAAATCCCCCCCCCCCAAAAAAAGAAATATATTTATTTTTTTTTAAAGAAGTGTCTTATGATTATTTATCTCAATTTTATTTTAATAACATCTAACAAAGTATATATCCATTATTTATATAATTTAGTTCTTATAATTGTAATAGTTATAAAGACTTATTTTTAATAATGGGTGGTGCGGTGGTCGAGTGGTAACTTACTGGTCTACCATTCCAGAGGTCCCCGGTTCAATTTCTGGCTGGGGCACTGGCAATTTCAGAAAAGCTTCAAGTGTTTCCCACCCAACTATAGATTTACTGGTATGAAACCCAGGTTATTCTCACGTGTATCGGTGCTATACAATGAGCACGTAAAAAAACAACCAAGGGATCTTTTTGCAAAGAGCTAGAGTATCGCACACCGGATTCCTTGTACCACAATACTGTCTCTTCTGTTTGCTGTCTCTTCAGCAAAACCTAAAGGACCTCATTGGAAATAAGTGCTTACCCTTTTATAGGTTTTCATTGACTGCAAGGTCAAAAGAAATACATACAATGCAGTGAATTTTTTTGCACGAAAAAAATCCCAATCCCAAATTTGCATTGTCCCGCAATGGTTTGGCAAAGTGCAGTGAATTTTTTTGCACGAAAAAAATCCCAATCCCAAATTTGCATTGTCCCGCAATGGTTTGGCAAAGGCCACGTATGTATATATATAAAAAAGTCTTTATATATATATATATATATATATATATATATATATATATATATATATATATATATATATATATATATATATATATATATATATATAGTGGATGCAGATAAAGAGTTTGACCTTGAGCTTGCATGACTAACTCATTCCTTCTGCGCATCATCTCAATGCCATAACGATTAAACTTCATAGTTAGGAAGCTTGTATTGTTATAGAACCTGGCCCTTAATGAAGTTTTCATTATCATATATATTATTTGTATGGCAGGTGCATGCATCCATTAGTATGGGTGTTATACATATAAAGTAAATAATCATATTTTATTGTTTGTTTGTTTATCACCAATTTATTATTTTTGTAAAAGATATGTCTTGTTGATTTTTCAATCGACATTTAAATACAAGCTTTCACTCCAATATCGGCTTTTTAACGAATTGAAGTATTTCACAGATTAATGATTCTTTTGTATATACCCATGTTATCAAGTTACACTAGTTGTTTTATTGAATTAGCACATTCATTAAGTTGAACTACTTTCTCTTAGATTACACACCTAAAACATTTGTTAAAGTTCGGCTGTTGGCCTGTCAAAGACTGGTAACATAGTTACTTTTGTTTACGGGTGATATAACTTTGCAAAACAAACTTAAAGTTGATTTTTTATTTGACTCTGTTAAGGTGTTGATATAATTGGACAGTCGCTAGATTATTGTGTTTTGTATTGTTTAATAATTTATTAGCGTAGATGCATTATTAAATGATGAAAATTGAAGATATATAGATCAAAAGCTTCAGTGCTCAACAAATGGCGACCTTTTCACAGTCCACCATTGAAAGAGGATCTGACATGGTCCAAGACTTCTTGTGCTCGGCCTGCGACGACAAGAAACTGGAAGTATCAGCTGATTACTATTGTGAATCATGTGTTAAGTTTTACTGTCAAAAATGTATTCACTTGCACGGCCAGTTGTTTACCAACCATGCCTCTCATGGCAGGACAGATATGCAGCAATGGCCAGTTTCCAAGAAGGTTGAAGATTTTTTTCTTAAATGTGATGTTCACAAAGAAGAAAACTTGGCCATGTTTTGCAAGGACCACAGGCAACTGTGCTGCAATCGTTGTGCTTTCCTAAATCACAGGTATTTTGATAATGTTTGTTGCAAAAACATTTAAGACAAAAAGTTGATGGCTTTAAACTAGTTTGAAATGACAAAATCAAGGTCATACTATGAATATTACAAATGTTATATTTTAAGAAGCCACAATTTGTTGCGCAATCAATTAAAAAATAATTTAGTTATTAACTTCCTTATAAGCAGGTAAACATTTTAATCTGATCAAGGATTTCAATACATTTTGAAAACCAGGAGTAAAATGAATGTGCTTGACATGTTCAGGGGTCAATGAAAGTTTTCAGGGATCAAAATATGTATTCAATATATATTTTGTTACTGCATTTGTTTTATTGCTTTGCAAATGTTATATTGCATAAACTTAAGTGACATTTTATGCACACAGATTGTATTATAAAAATATATGCTGGAGTAAGCTTCGTGGTAAAGATTGCATCCAACGCATGCAAGGCTGATAATTTGCAAGAGTTTAGAGTGAGAACATTTCTGCCTAAAACACAAGATTCTGCTTTATTAGAAAGAGCTGATTAAGAACTAAAAACTTGGTTTTAGATGACGAACATTTAAATATATGTTTTAGTCCAGTTAAAGGTAAACTATACCAGTAAGATGGTCCTATGTTAATTTTTGTGAAATTATACGTTAAAAGCCTGAATTATTTTGAATACTTTATATCTAATTATATAATTATAATTATTTGTTTTTATCAAAAAAATGTTTTCTTACAGGCAATGCAAAACGTTGATGTTTTTATCTGAGTTGGTAAAAATTACTTCCACAGACCTCAAGCAATTATTAGTTACTATGAAAACTACTCTGGCAGAACTGAAGGAGCTTCAAGACAACCAGGAGGCTGGCATTCGGCGTGTGCAAATTTCATTCGATGAACAGTTACACACGATACAGGTTACTCGGGAAAAAATAATTGCAGTCCTAAACATGCTTGAAAAGAAGACACTTAATGAAATGAAAGATACGCTGGCCACAATCCAAGCCTATCTAAAAAGTGATGTTGACCAATGTGCCACTCTTCGACATGAATTAAAGCAACTTGGGGATGCCCTACAGGACATAAGTTATACAAGCATGCAAGAACTATCTCTTATAGCTACACTTAAATGCCAAGACAAAATACAGCAGTTTAAAAAGTATAGAAGGAACTGTGCTCAAGTTAAATCTTCGATAACTTTCCATCCTAATAGTGAAATTATGCAGTGCCTGTCCAAGTCGTCAGGTCTTGGGAGGATTGAACCCAGTAATCATTTTTTGACAGTGCTGCGAAATCAAGACCAAGTAATAATGATAGAGGGTAAGTCTGAGTATTATGTACGCAAGCAAGGTAGTCCACATAGAAAGTTGACATGCGCTATCGAAGATATATGTGTCCTCCCTAGTGGACAGGTCCTGGTTGTAGACTCGCAAAATAACACAATCAATCTGCTGAACCAGCAGTACCAGATAGTGCGTCACCGTTGTGTATCTAATGGGCCATGGGGCATTTGTCAGATCACACCCACTGAGGTTGCTGTTACTTGTGGTAAAGAGATCCAGTTTATTAAAGTCAACAACAGTCAGCTGGTAGAAGACTGGAAGCTTCCATTACAACATAAATGTAGAGGAATTGCCAACCTTTACGGAGACTTGTTAGTCACCTCTGGTACTGCACTGTACCAGTATTCACTAGGTGGTAAACTAGTCATCAAACTGCACAAGGATGAATCAGATCAAGAGACAGGTAAGAATCATGACGGTTTAATCTTAATGAATACGCAATTTCTTATGTTTTAAAGAGTTGTAAAGCATTTGTAAAAATTATTGTAACAACAGCAAGAAAATAAAAAATACTCAGTATAACTCATAAAACATTAATGTATATTGACTGTAAAGCATATTTTACTGTCACTACATGACATATCAATCACAAGAAAGTGCATTGATGTGAAAAGCATTGTGTTTAACCTGCTCTTTATAGTTCGTTGTAAACATGTTTCGCCCATTAACTTCATCAGTAGTGTCAATGTAGACAAATAAATATATGAAGTGACATCAATGTCATACAGTAACGTTACTGCATTTTGCGGAATAATATATATATATATATATATATATATATATATATATATATATATATATATATATATATATATATATATATATATATTCTTAAATAAACATACACGTGTAATATGCTTAAAGGTGACAAAGAACTAGACCGGAAAGTTTCATAATTGGTTGAAGAGTATCGTTCTTTACAAAAAGTAACAAAAACTCAACTACAGTCATAATGTTGTACGCATACATGTATACAGTATGTTTTTGTGATTTTCACTCATACCTTTGTCAAGATAGTGTTATTATGTATTCTGTTTTTTTGCAGTATGGAGTTGTGCAGTGAGCCTGACATGTGACAAGTTGTACCTCACTAACCGCTCCAAGGACAAGCTTCTGACCCTGGCCATGGATGGGTCAGTCCTTTCCACCTTCATGGATCCTCATCTGATATCACCATCTGGTGTACATGTAACACCTGCAGGCCTGGTGCTGGTATGTGGTTCTAAGTCCAATACAATCCTGCAGGTGGACAGTAAGGGCAGTAGGAAGCTGGCCACTCTGGCTACAGAGACAGATGGGATTGATTGCCCATGGTCAGTCTGCTACAACAGTAACACTGACTCCATGATTGTGGGGCAGATGAAAAACAAGATCCTTGTATACAAAGTGAAATAGGTTATCATTCTTGTATCTGATATGTGTAATTATTAGTGATACAAAATTACAATAACTGTTAGTTTTAGTGTTTTGTCACCCTGCAACAATGTTTTTTTTTAAATATAGTATATGAGTAGAAATAAGTGATGTAAATAACAAAAGGTGTTACCAGTGTTGCATAACAATGCACACATGTTTTAGAAATGTGGATACAAATATTTTTCTTAAAAAAATATAATCATTTTGTGGTTCAAATGTACCCTGTTTCTTAATTGATAAGTCTCCAGTGTAAAACATTAAGGTTCATGTAGAGGCTTCATTTTGAAAAATGTGTGACCCCTAGCATTGAACTCAAATTTGACTAAAGGAAGAGTGCCACATTGAAAATGTATACATATATGCTTTAAAGGATGTTTTTCCTTCAAACTGCTACCAATTTTGTACATCAACGTATCATAACATCCACAAAATCAATCAAAATACAAAGCGACTTTAACAATAAAATATACATTATTTTCAAAAATCTGAATCATGTTTATTCCACGTATTTCGGTGGAAAATTATATAACTAGTGATTAATATCGACATTAACGAGGGCAAGTTACGCTTAAATAGTAAACAAAGTTTACATATCTAGAAATATCAAAACTCGAACACATGTCATTTTATCACCATGGGGGGGGGGGGGGCAGCCATTTTTAAATTAATAAAACAGAAAGAAACATGCTAAAAACTTACTCATCGCCTAATTGACATTCCAAACGGTTGACGATGACAAATGCCTTGGATTGTAATCTTTCCGTTGATGTTTGCAAACTGCACGATCAGACCTCATAAACACTCAAAAGAATAATTATGTAAGAAGCATTTTACCAATGTTTACAATCGTTGTCGAATCACTGTACTTATATTATTGCGCCGCATAAAATAGTACGCTTACAGACTGACAGAAAGATCGATACGTAACTCCGTTCAATTCATCACGGTAAACTATTCTATTGATAATATATAATAATACATCGCTTTAACAATCTAAACGTAGAAATAATTATTTTAAACGGAGTTTTTAATAACGAAAGTGAAAACAACGGAAGTTGGATGGATATTCTGTGAGATGCACTTCGGCTCCAGAAAAAAACAATACAAATAAACTAAAAAAGACGTGTGGGGGACAATTTGCAGCTGGAATATATTTGAAATAGGGTAAGTGATGATATCTCTACGTGGTCATTTCTGTTATTTAGTGCGATCTCTTGGTGATTAATGTTAATAGTTGTTTTACTAGTTGCCACCCAACTGTCAAAATTAGTATGTGTTTTCTCAGGTATGTGTATACACATACCCGGTTTTCTCACCACTGCACGTGGTTTCGACCGATTTGTTTTGCACGTTTTTCTACGGAGCACAGCGATGGCCACGCTTTCAAAATGGGTAGAAGGAATCGAAATATAAAATCAATCTTTTTGCCAATTTCTTTATATTCCTTTACAATTTTATATGTCGTCTGCAATCTATTGCAATTTGAGATGGTTTGAAATTTACAATTTGGTTGAGAGGTAAATAACAAAATTGTTAAGCCTTTGAAATAGAATTGTGACTCTTATTATCCACCATACCTGGATTTTTAAAAAGTAGTTACGTTTTAGTTATTTTTAGAACTTTGTTTAGGAAATTTATCCAAAAAAGGCAGTTGAATAAAAACTCATTTGTTGTTTTATGACAATAATTTTCTGTGAAATGTTGCTAACTTGACCTTGTATATGTATATAGCTTTGTATTTATTCAACTTAAGGTAGTGCATATCCTCCCTAACTTTAAATTGAGATTTTGTAAATTAGTGTAAAATGTATTGGTTTTAAACCAAAATATGATTAAGCACACAAATATTGAATGTCAAAAATGTGTTTATGTTATTCTATCCGTCTTAAGCTTTAAAATGATATATAGTTTGACCATATTGTACCACATTGAATGAAGATAAACCAAAGCGAAGTTTTAATGAATTTTATCCCCCCCCCATGAACCTTAAGGACATATCACTTTCTGAAATGGTCAGAAGTGGGTGGGGTAATGTAAAATAATAATTCCTTATATAAGCATTCTACATATAGTTTGGTGGAACAATATGCACAACTAAAATAACATATTATTCAGTGATACATGAACCAGTTCTAATGAAAAACTAGAAACACTGAAAAAAGCATCATTTTTTGTAAAAAAATTTAAACAACTAGAGTCAAAAAATAGTACACTTGAACAAGTATGGTGGGCCAAAAATTATAATTTATAATAAAAAATATGAAAGGTACAGAAATATTGAAAACATTTTAATAAAATCCCTTCAATTTTATAGCATATATTAATGTACTATGCATAATGATATATAAATGTGTTTGTTAAAGTTATGTTTTACACATTTTAAAAAGTCTCACTCTAATTTATATTTGTCCTTGCTGGTCAACCATACTTTTTCCTACTATTTTTAGACTGAAGTTGTTAACATTTTTTTCTTACAAAAAAGGATGCTTTTTTCAGTGTTTCTTGTGTGTTATATTTTATAATACTCTAACACTATGTTCTACAGTGGTGTATGTTCCAGCTGGTATCAGTGGATTTATGAAGAAAATAAGAAAAAAAGGACTTTGAACGCTAAAAAAAGTGGTTTATAGGATGAAAAACGTGATTTTTTACTCTTTTTGAAAGACTTCATTAGAACTTGTTCATGTATCACTGAAGTATATGCTATTTTAATTGTGCATATTGTTCCAAACCTAATATAGAATGTTAATATAAGGAATAATCTGACTGTTTCAGAAAGTGATATGTCCTTAATGGTTACTTTTGCTCTCATAACACAATAGGTGTTTCTTATTTGTACGACAAAATCAATTTCGAAAATAATTTTAAAAGACAATCTTTTTAAATAAAAAAAACAGGTACATGGCAATCATTCTAGTTTTAGACTGTCATGTATTAAATGTGTTAAAATTGGTTTATTAATTTATTGCTATTTTAGTGGCGACATATAATTAAATATATCTACAACTTATTGATTCATAATAATAATGTCAATAAAGGATAGTTTCCACATTAATATACCTTTAAAATGCATAGTTTTGTCTTTACCGTTTGTATGATTGTTAACCATCACTTGTCTCTTACTTTGCTTATCTTTATTTTGTACTAAATGTGTAGACGATACAAAGTCATAAAGAATCAATACCATCCCAGAGGGGCATAGGGTATTCAATACAATGTGACATCATAGTGCCAAAGATGACTCAGCGAGCAGTTACTCCAGATTGAGAAGCCGGAAAGGCAATTATATTCATTTGTTTAATCTGTTCGTAACACTTTTGTGTCTGTGACACTTTTTCTGTCAACGGTTTTCTCTTACATCTTGTAATGTATTTCATAAAACTCACATAAAAAATTAAGGTCATGAAACCAAGTGCATGAGAGATAAGTCATTCATTAAAGTAATTTAAAAGTCATACTTAAAGTTCAATAATCTCTCTATTTACGTGCTAGATCCAGGTATCCTAAACTGAAGAATGTTCATAAAACATGGCTACAGTGTTATGTTCATTGAGATGCTGTGCAGAAGGTATGGGTGAGTCACACTGGTTCAATGTCAAGGTCACATATGAAGGTCAATAGTTAATTATACACTGGTTTTGCAAAACTTAACATCTACCGTACCCATTGAAGGAGTTTTATGAACAGTTTATGTCATTCAGAAGATTCCAAAAGTCATGTGTCAATCATCTTTTAAAATCAAAGATAACAATTCAAGTTAAAGGAAATCTTGGCGAAGGAAACAGCTGTTTCTTGGACTGAATTGTTTAACAAGCTGCACAATACCCATGTTTAACCAAGTGTAAACTTGAACTTCCGCAAAATGCAGGGGGCATGAGTCAATATAAATGTACATAGTCGAACTATCAGTTTTTTAAGAAAACGTTTTGTCGGGAAATTATTTTAAATTTATCAATTATTAAAGTATTAATTATTCCTAAGTTGCAGACCGGACAATGCCCAAAGTTGAAGTTTGACCTAACCCTTTAGCTATGGAAACAGTTTTTTCAGGTGACAAGCTACGGCCAAGTGATGACCATTTTTGATTAATATTATTTGAAAATTGTATGATAAGTGATGAAGTTACAGTTTCAACATTGACTTTTAATCGCATACGTGTGACCTCCAGCTTTCAAAAAGTTCCATGTGTCATACATCTCCAGACTGTGAACATTTATGGTAACTTAATTACAAATTGCTTAAATTGCATGAAATATGATGAAGAGACAGTCCGGACAAGCTGTTGTATGCCCATACTTGACCTTTCGCCTCTCAATCATGACCATGACCTTGACCTTAAAGTAGAGAGGCATATAGTGCACGTTACACACTATCTCCGAAACAGTTTTGGTCAGTAATAAAAAATGTGCATGATGAATGATTAAATTCTATTCCAGGCAAAGTTTGAAAGAATAACGCAACCACGCACCTACTCATGTACATGTATACTCTTCATAATTATGAAAGCCTTATTAAGCTTTTTTTGCAAGAAGGCTAAGTAAACTTATTGCAACTTAATGTACTCGTAATCAATTATTGATCAGTGTACATGTGTGTCCTGTTCTGTATATGTACCGACTGTAAGCTTACAAATAGCGGTATTTGACAGCGGGGTTTAATTTAAAATAATCAGTCCCAGGTGTCTGAATGACATGCTGTAAAATATGTACTATTCGTTGGACATTTATTTTCGTTGATTTCGAGTCTTGACATTCCCATGAATCTAACACAAACTCAACAGAGAATAAGCCGGGTGAGAGATTATAAGAATGCCCTTTAAGGGGCCGTCCAACAGATTTTGGCATGTATTGAAGCTTGTCATTATATGCTTTAAATGCTTTATATTGATAAATAAAAACATTTAAACTAATAATCTCCTGTAAAAAAACAAGAATACAATTTTAAAAAAGGAAAAAAAGTAAACATCAACAGGGCTCGAACCACTGACCCCTGGAGTACTGGAGTAAATAGCCTCCCGCCTAGACCACTTGACCATCCACGCTCATGTTTTGAGCGAATGTATTTTATAGCTATATAAGTAATCCTCGTAGTTTCCCAAAATATCGTATCGCGTCGATACGACGCTTTATCTGTTGGACGGCCCCTTTAATCCATCCGTCAATCCGTAAGTCTGTCCGCAATACTTCGGTGTCAGCTCCATATTCTATATTCTGTGCCAGATTTTCAGGAAACTTGCTGCAAAATAAAAAGTGCATTCAAGTAATCTTCAGAAGGCATGTGACAGTCATGCTGGCTCAAGATCAATGTTTAACTTCAAGGTCAAAAAGAAAGAAAAATCATAAAACTTAGCTTACATGTCTAGGTCATTGAGGTGATGCGCAGAAGGTAAGTCTGCCACGCTGATAAAATGTCAAAGTCATACTTCAAGTTTAAAAGTTTGAACCTCTATTTTCGTTTAGCTTTATAACTTGTTTACCCATTGAATAATTTAGAATGATTGTACATGTAGTTTGTTTAAAAAACATCATTGCTATCAGGTGCTGTGTCAGTTCTAATGTGAAATCTAGTGAACACTTTCTGCTTAAAACCACAGGAGGGAAGCCCATAGTATTAGTATTATATAGTATTAATATATATATGCTATACTAAAAACAAGGACTGCAACTTCATTTGCCGTAAAACTACACCAGCTTTACTGTAAACCATGTAACTCGAGCAATTTTTAACGAATCAACTACACACCGGTTGTTTTCGGAAGCTAATAAAATAATTTATCAGGACAAATTATTATCAGTACCATTGATCCAGCAGTATTTCGATACCAGCCCTCAGAAGTTGACCCATTTCCAAAATTGTGTTTGGTCGGACACAAGTGAACTTGAAGTGTGTCAACATAGAGATTTTTCATTTCGGTCACTTTTACCATGCTCGGCACGAAAAATCATGCAGGTTTATCATGTTCGGCACGAAAACGAAAAGCACTCGCCAAGGCTCGTGCCTTTTTGTTTCAACACTAACCTAACATTCTCTTGAGGCTGATTTTTAGTTGTTCGCTTGCGACGAACTAAGGTTAATATCAAGTTTTGCAAGTTGGTCTTCTCTACGCTAAGAACGATAACCAACGCATCTGCGTGTGCACACTGATTAGCCTGTTCATACTTCACCACTGGTACACTGCAGACAGTTAGTGTGTGTTTGTAATCGAAGTGTTTAACAGCTTGTGCGACGACATTGACTAGTCTGTCGCTTGCGAAGAACTAAGATTAAGATCAAGTTTTGCAAGTTGGTCTGCTCTACGCTAAGAACGATAACCACCGCATCTGCCTGTGCACACTGATTAGCCTGTTCATACTTCACCACTGGTACACTGCAGACAGTTAGTGTGTGTATGTAATCGAAGTGTTTAACAGCTTGTGCGACGACATTGACAAGTCTGTCATTGAGATCTGTACATATTGGTTGCGTTCAGGGAAAATGGGGCTTAATGCATGTCAAACAAGTGGTGTCCTGTGCTCACTTATTAGCCTGTGCAGTGCGCACAGGCTAATCAAGGACGACACTTTCCGATTTTATGGTGTTTTTTTCATTTTAACAGTTTTTATTAAATGCTCAATATTGATAAATGTAAACATTGGATCTTAAAAGATCCATTAAAAACAGCACGCGGCGGTTACATGTTATGAAACTGCAACTAAATCGCATGTTAAAGCCCACTTAAAAATGCAAACATTTATGTCAAGGCCTCAATTTCATTGTGGAAAAGTATACCGTACTTAAGCATGGCCTACGAGCATGTTAGCGCTGAAAACATGATAGTGCGCACTTAGTCTTCAAACAAACAGTTGAATACGTATTGTATCTTTGCAATCTGATACAACGCCCGGGAATCGCGGTCTGATAAAATCAATAACCCAGCCAAGCATGCTCTATATTAATATATTTTGCATACCAGCAGGCTGAATATAGTTTCTTAATTGTCCATGACAGCAGGAAGATAATTATCGAATGTGTAGAATTTCCAAAGACTAACCAAGAGAGTATTAACAGTTAAGGACAAACACGTGCTTGCCATGGTGGTCTCATGTGACATTATACAAGGATATTTAATAAGTATTTCTCCCGATCATATTATTTTTCCTGCCATTGTAAATGTTTTGCAATATGCATTGTATTATACATCAAGCCTTTTCGGAAAACTATTTGTATGATCAAGAATAAGGAACATTCATGAACAACAGCCTTTACATTGTAGTTAAGATCTTGTATCCTGTTACGTGTAAAGGGGCATTTTCACGTTTTGGTAAATTGACAAAATTTAAAAAAAAGTTGTTTCAGAATCGCTAATTTTCGTTTTAGTTACGATATTTGTGAGGAAATAGTAATACGGAACATTTACCATGCTCTAAAATATCCATTATATGCATCTTTTGACGATTTAAAAACCTGAAAATTATAAATCGTTGCAACGCGAAACGATTTAATAATTTGGAAAGTTCTGTTGTTGTCGGTATATTTTGTGAAGCTACGAAGATTGCTTATAAAAAGTAAAATATGCATCCCATCATAACATGAGCGCGGACGGCCGAGTGGTCTAAGCGGAAGACTTTTTACTCCAGGACTCCAGGGGTCAGTGGTTCGAGCCAGTTGAGGGTTACTTTTTTCTTTTTTTAATTGAATTCTTGTTTGTTTACTGGAGATTTTTAGTTCCAATGTTTAAATTTATCAATATAAAGCATTTAATGACAAACTTAATACATGCCAAAATCTGTGAAAAGGCCCCTTAAGCGTCTATGCGTCATGGTGTGTTTTTCAGTAGCTTTGTGAATCACATTATATATAGTTAACTTGTATAAACAGCCATTGTATTTAAGTAGGCCATGGTTGTATTGACTGCTGAATATTTGCTTGGAGAGGCTTCTTAAGTTACAGGCGCGATTATGTGAATTGATTATTTAAGTCTATAATAGTGTCCAGGTGATCATTTTCGTCGTCATTTTAAAGCTCTCAGGTTATGCGATCATTTCAAGTGTGGCAGTTAGCGCAGGTATAAATGCCATATTTTTCAAGGCATATTTTACCCAAAATCATGATTTAGGTTTACCACTAAAAACTTCACGTATCATTGCCTTCGATACGTATATGTAAGGCAAACGTATAATGGTGTTACGACTTCAACCTTTTGATAATTCATGACACGTACGAAATTTTGTAAACATAACGTAATGACTGTGTTCTTATTTTCTTATTTTTTTAAACGTAATGCTCAGCACAAGAATTTGCGGAGTACAGAATTCGCGCTTTTTCGATTGCCGATGTGTTCGTGCGGTCTTTATCTTACCCAGTCCATGTGAAGAAAAGCTACTTATTTTTAATCAGAACACTCGTTTAAATTGAAGCCTATTATGCTTGTTCATTGTACATGTATACACGTCAGTTCTAATGTTTAGCGGTCCACTTCTCCAAATATGTTCAATTGCGGTCGTGATATTGAATATAATCATCATCATCATCATCATCATCATCATCATCATCATCATCATCATCATCATCATCATCATCATCATCAGCAGCAGCAGCAGCAGCAGCAGCAGCAGCAGCAGCAGCAGCAGTAGAAGCATCATCAGCAGCAGCTGCAGCAGCAGGAGCATCATCATCATCGTCGTCGTTAACAGCTTGTGTGACGACATTAGCTAGTTTGTCATTGAAATCCGTACATATTGGCTTCGCTCAGGGAAAACGGGGCTTAATGCATGTCAAATAAGTGGTGTCCTGTGCACACTGATTAGCCTGTGCAGTGCGCACAAGCTTATCAAGGACGACACTTTCTGATGGTATGGTGTTTTTCGTTTAAAGAGAGTCTCTGGTACTGGGATGACAATTAATGTATATGCATTAAGCTCTGTTTTCTCAAAATAAAGCTTAATTTATCTTTTATATTATGATTTGAAAAAAAAGAAGATAAAAGTGATAATATCTTCAAAGTAACCTCGCCGACAAGACAAATACACAAAATCACTTTCAAATCAAATAAATAACCAATGAGTTCTAAATTATTACCTTGTGGCATTTTTAGTAAACATCTTACAGGGACCTTTTCACAGTTTGTCATTAAATGCTTAATATTGATAAATGTAAACATTGGATCTTTAAAGCTCCATTTAAAAAAACAAGAATAAAATTCAAGAAACAGAAACCACTGACCCCTGGAATAAAAGTCTATCGTTTAGACCACTCGGCCATCCGTGTTCATACAATTAGAGATGTATTCTTTACTTTATATAAGCAATCCTCGTAGTATGAACGAATATAACGACAACAACAGAACTCTCCAAATTATTAAATCGTTTAATTTTGTCAATTTACCAAGACGTGAAAAGGACACTTTAGTGTCTTCAGACTTGCAAATTGAATGAGTTCAATACACTGTCAAATCTTAGATCATGAATAACTTACAGGTTTAGTGGTTGCCTATTAGCCTGGGGCCAGTAGATTTAAGCCCAGGAAAATCAATTTCAAAAGTTTGTTACAGTTGAGCTAAAAAGCAGGACAACTAGCTTTTCAAAGCTTGAAACAACTCAATCCAATTAAACATAGACTACAAATTGGCGACTATGGATCAATTTGGACTAGGAAATAATTCAGTTCCGGCTCACAACAAGACATGATGCATTCAAAGTCTGTAATGCCGGCAAAATTGTTGCTCAACAAATTAAAGAAAATAAATGAAGTATTAGATACACATAACACAACATGTACATGATTCTAGGCTTGTTATTCTTTAGCAAGGCAACCAAAATTCTAAAGATGGTTGCCAGTGCAGGAACCAATTGCGAAAAAAGAGATACATGTTGTTGTTATTTTGTCTTAGTTATCTCTATAACATAAATATGAGGATAACTAGTGCACCCACATCTCGACCTGTGCTTTAAGACACACTCTATACAAATTTGAATGGGTTGTGTTCATTTCAAACTTGCGATATAAAAAGCTATAACATAATTTTGACATCTGAGTTGCGTCTAAGATTATGCAATAGCGAACAACTTCAGTACCTTCAGCGCTTTGATATATATACCCATGATTTCAAGTTACCCTAGTTACTTTATTACATTAACACATCCATTGCGTTTAAATATTTTGTTGTTGTATACACACATTAACCAGTTGTTAAATTTCGGCTGTGGGCCAATATGGTTTACTATTAAGCTACATGTCACATGACTGGTTACGTAGTTACTTATGTTAACGGCAGATATAACCTTGCAAAACAAATTTCAAGTTAAAGTAACAATCTCGCTCAAAAATATCGAATATTTCGTTAAAAAAAGCTAACCCATAAACAAATCAATGTTCCTTTTAGCAAAATGCAAAATTTCAACGTTAGATGTTGTCTGATAGAATTGATTTAACGAGATACAAAATGCTCGTTTTTATTTTTTTGTGGCCACAAATAATTCCATTTATATCTCCCGTGAAATATCCGAACATTTACGGGCGAACACGAGATTGGATACGGTAAGCGTCGGAAGCATGACGTAGCTCTCATGAATAATCATTCTGTGAAATCAAAATGAATTCTGGGTAACTGGAACTTAGCGAATGCGAAAATGGCTTGTATAAATTATGCAAATGAACGCAACCCGAATGAATCCGATCCTGACTCGAAAGCGAAAGTAGATTACATCGTGGAACGATATTTAGATATTTAGATGCTTAAAACTTGCCGAATGCTTGTAATATAACGTTTTTACATCAATGTTACTTGTTTTTAGGGTCTTCCTATTGTAATTAATCATCGTATGGTACTACTTGTTGTCGAATGCTTTTATATAGCATAATACAGTAGCCGTATGTATTGGTGAGCGTGATAGTGACTTTAATTGTTTATTTGACTTTGTTAAGGTGGACATTACGTGTTGATATAATTGGGCAATCGCTAGAATATTGTGTTTTGTATTGTGTAATAATTTATTAGCGTAGTAGATACATTATTATATTAGGCAAATTGAACATATATAGATAAAAAGCTTCAGAGCTCAACAAAATGGCGGCCTTTTCACAGTCAATCATTGAAAACGGATCTGACATGGTCCAAGACTTCTTGTGTTCCGCCTGTGAAGACAACAAACTGGAAGAATCGGCAGATTACTATTGCGAATCCTGCGTGAAGTTCTACTGTCGTAAATGTATTCACTTGCATGACCAGTTGTTTCCAAGCCATTCCCCTCATGGAAAGGGAGATATGAAGAAATGGCCAGTTACCAAGAAGGTGGAAGATTTTCTTCTTTAATGTGATGTTCACAAAGAAGAAAACTTGGCAATGCTTTGCCAAGACCATCGCCAGCTGTGCTGCAATAGTTGCGCTTTCCTTAATCACAGGTATTTTGTTCATATTTATTTCTAGAAGCCACTAATAAAAAAGTTATAAACTCCCTTTTAAGCTTGTTAATATTTTAGTCTTATCAGGCATTTAATTACATGTTGAAAACCAGGAGTCAAATTACAATGCTTGGCATTTTGAGAGGTTAATTAATTTTTTTTAATTCAATTTATATTTAGTCAAAATTTATTTTGTTTCTGTATTTTTGATAATGCTCTGCAAAAGTTGTTTTGCACAAACTTAATTGAAATACTATGCATACCATTTGTACGATAATCAATATATGTTGGACTAACCTTCTTGGTAACATTTGCGTCAAAATATTGCAAGGCAGATTGTTGGAAGGAGTCAAAAGTTAGACAAAATTTGCATCCAAACTTAAGATTGTTTTATGTTATGAATATGTAAATATAAGTTCTAGTCTAGCTAGAGGGAAACCATGAAATAAAAATGGTCCTGCATTAATTTCACTGAAACTATACAATTAAAGCGTTAATATTTTTTTTTAATAATTCTCAAACAAAGAGATCAAAACAGCTATGGTGTTTCAAGACATGTTAAACTATTATGTATGGTTTGAGCCTTATAATTTTCTGTGTGGTAAAAAAAAAGGATTAATAAATAATATTTAAATATATCTATGTAATTAATGAACTGTTTCAGCATGTTATTTATCATATTTGCATTGTTAAATCTGTGAAAAATATGTACGTTTGATTTATTAATTGTTTGTATAAAATATAATCTGTTTTATGCAAAATATATCATGTTTACGAGAAAAAAAATGGAATTACAAAAATCAAAATGTTTTCTTACAGGCAATGCAAAAAGGTAATGCTTTTATCAGACTTAGTAAAAAATACCTCCACAGACGTACAACAAGTTTCAGTTACTTTCCAAGCTACTCTCGCAGAACTGAAAGAGCTTCAAGACAACAAGGAGGCTATCATTCAGTCTTTGCAATGTTCGTTCAATGAGCAGATACACAAGATACAGTAAACTCGAAACAAAATAATTGCAGCGCTAAACATGCTTGAAAAGAAGACACTGAACGAAATGAAAGATACGCTGACCAAACTGCAAGCCTCTCTAAAAAGTGATGTTGACAAATGTGCCACTCTTCGAGATGAATTAAAGCAACTTGGAGATGCCATACAGGACATACGTGATAAAGGCAAGCAGGAACTATCACTTATAGCCAAAATTAAATGCCACGACAAAATACTACAGTTTGAAAGATATGAGAAGAAGAACTTTGTTCAAGTAAAATCTTTAATAAATTTCCAGCCTAACACTGACATTGTGCAGTACCTTTCCAAATTGTCAAGTCTTGGGAAGACATTGATAGTTCGGGAAAATCCAGACCAAATAATAAGGATTGACGGGAGGTCTGAGTATGATGTACACATGAAAGATGACAAATTACAATGCCGTATCAGAGACATGTATG
Organism: Dreissena polymorpha; assembly: GCF_020536995.1. Taxonomy (NCBI): domain Eukaryota; kingdom Metazoa; phylum Mollusca; class Bivalvia; order Myida; family Dreissenidae; genus Dreissena; species Dreissena polymorpha. Next base: position 48,030,607 of record NC_068369.1, read on the forward strand.
TTTTCCCTAACGGTCAGGTCCTGGTTGCAGACAACAATAATAATAATATCAAGCTGCTAAACCAGCAGTACAAAGTGGTGAGTCACTGTAGAGTATCATGTATGTCAGAGGGCATGTGTCAGATCACACCCACTGAGGTATGTGTTACTGTTGGTTCAGATGTCCAGTTTATTGAAGTCAACATTAGCAAACTAGTAACAGACAGAAAGCTTCAGTTACAACATGACTGTACAGGTGTTTCCTACCATCAGGGAGATCTGTTTGTAGCCTCTGGTACTGCACTGTACAAGTACACACTGAAGGGTAAACTTGTCAGCAAAGTGAACGAGAATAAAGCAGATCATCACACAGGTAAGATTTATGTTAGATTTATTTTTATATACAAGAAATGCATTATAACGAGTCAAAAAACATGTGTAGACGTTAATATTAAAACAGCAAGAAACTCAAAACAGTTCAGTATTACAATTTACTTTTACAAAGTGTTATAAATGTATAATGACTGTAATGTATATTGACTGTCACTTCATGACAGGTTTAGGACAAGAAGGTGCATTGCTGTGAAAAGCACAATTTCTGACTAGCTCTTTATATCTTGTTTTTATCAAATAAATATACTAATGTAATGTGCTATTTAATTAAAATTGTTTCAATACATAATATACGATGACTTGTCTTTAAATTATTGCAAACTTTATGAAGATCGTAATTTTAAAAGCATGATTTTGTAATTGATAAAAAAGAACAAGACAGAAAAGTTGTGTTATTGTTTTTTATTTAATTAGTGTCCCTTAGGTTAAGTTACAAAACAACTACAATCATAATCTTTTACGCAAACATGTATACAGTATGCTTTTGTGCTTTTTTATAATGATGCAATAAGATTGTAATCATGTATTCTGTTTTGCAGTCTATGGATGTGCAGTGAGCCCAACAGGTGACAGGTTGTATATCACCAACCCCTTCCAGAACAAGCTCATCACCCTGGCAACGGATGGATCACTCCTTGCAACCTTCATGGACCCAGAATAAGAATGGCCATATGGTGTACATGTGACACCTGAAGGCACGGTGCTGGTATGTGGAGAGGCTTTCAAAACTATCCTGCAGATTGACAGTAAGGGCAATAAGAAGCTGGCCACTCTGGCTACAGAAAGGGATGGGCTTCAGGACCCATGGTCAATCTCCTACAACAGCAACACAGCCTTAATTATTGTCGGAATGAGGACCAGTAACAAGATCCTTGTGTACAAAGTAAAATAGCTCATCATTTTCACATCTGATATGTGTAATATTAAGTGATATAAATTACAATAGCGGTAAGTCAATAAGTGTTTTGCTACAATGCAACAATTTAGTACATATATGTGAAATATTACGTGATGAAAAAAGAAATATCTGATTGTGTAACAGTGTTTTGTATAAAGGATTATTTGGAAATGTGGAAACACATATTTGTATATAAATGATTTTTTTTGTATTATGTAACATGTTTCTTAATTGATAAGTATCAAGTGTCAAACAATAATGTTTACCTTTGTTCTCAGAACGCAATTGGTTTATCAATTCTGTATAAAACATGCATTTTAATAATCCGTTTAAAGGACAATGTTATTTCATTAAAAAATAGGTGCAATACATGGATGCTGTGTTTAGACTGTCATGCATTAAATAAGTAGCAATAAGTTTATTTACTCATTGCTATTTTAGTGGCGACGCTGAAATATATATAAAACTTATTTATTAATAATAATAATGTCAATAGTGGGTAGCTTTCACATTAAAACACCTTAAAAATGCATTGTTATTTGTTTACCGTTTGTATGATTGTTTACCATTACTTGTCTCTCACTTTACTTATGATTGTTTTGTACTAAATGTGTAGATGATACAGAGTCATAAAGAATCAATTACATCCCAGAGGGGGATAGGGTATTCAATACAATGTGACATCATAGTGCCAAAGACTCATCTAGCAGTCACTCCAGATTTTGAAGCCGGAAAGGCAATTATGTTAATTTTTTTAATCTATTCGTAATACTTTTGTGTCTGTAAGACTTTTTCTGTCAACAATTTTTCTCTTACATCTTGTCATGTATTTCAAGAAACTCACATACAAAATTAAGGCCATGAAACCAAGTGCATTAAAGATTATCCAGTCAAGTCAGGTAAGTTCAAAGTCATACTTCAAGTTCAATAGCCTCTCTATTTACGTGTCAGAACCAGGTATCCTAAACTGTCTGAAAAATTTTCATAAAACATGTCTACAGTGTTATGTTCATTGAGACGCTGTGCAAAAGGTATGAGTCACACAGGCTCAATGTCAAGGTCAAATCTGAAGGTCAATAGTTTAGCCTACACCGTTTTTGCACAGATAAACATCAACCGTACCCATTTAAGGACGTACAGTTAATGTCATTCAGAAGATACCAAAAGTCATGTGTCAATCATGATGGTTTATAATCAAGGGTAACACTCCAATGTAAAGAACATCTTTGCGAGGGAAACAGCTGTTTCATGGACGGCCTTTTTAACAAGCTGCACAATATTCATGTTTAACCAAGTGTAATATTGACCTTCCGCAAAAAGCATAAAAACTAAAGTTTTAAGTAAAAATATAAGGAAATTATCTTAAACTTATCAGTTATATAGTTACAGACCGGACAATGCCCAAAGTTGAAGTTTGACCTTCACCATTCAGCTATGGAGACAGTTGTTTCAGGGGACAAGCTACGGCCATGCGGTGACCATTTTTGATTACGTATTTGCAAATTGCATAATAGGTGATCAAGTTACAGTTTGAACATTGACTTTTAATCGCATAAGTATGACCTCGAGCTTTCACCAAGTCACATGTGTCATACATGACATCTCCAGACGGTGAATATTTATGGTAACTTAATTACAACTTGCATGATAGATGATGAAGAGACAGTCCGGACAAGCTGTTGTATGCCCATACTTGACCTTTCACCTCTCAATCATGGCCTTGACCTTAAAGTATTTGCAAATTGCATAATAGGTGATGAAGTTACAGTTTGAACATTGACTTTTAATCGCATAAGTATGACCTCGAGCTTTCACCAAGTTACATGAGTCATACATGACATCTCCAGACGGTGAATATTTATGGTAACTTAATTACAACTTGCATGATAGATGATGAAGAGACAGTCCGGACAAGCTGTTGTATGCCCATACTTGACCTTTCACCTCTCAATCATGACCTTGACCTTAAAGTAGAGATGCAGATATTACACGTTAAAAACTCCGAAACAGTTTTGGTCAGTAATTAAACATGAGGGCCTGAAAGGCCCAAAGTCGCTCACCTGAGATAAAAAGAAATGACCTGTTCTTTGCAGCCCAAGATATCAATAGAACAAATGTTCTAACCAAGTTTCATGAAGAATGAACAACAAATGCCCCCCTGGCGGCAATGTTTTTTCAACAGACTGGAACCATTTTTGAACTTGTCCAAGATATTATTGGGACAAATCTTCTGACAACGTTTCATGAGAATCCAACAATTAATGTGGCCTCTTCAGTGTTAACATTGCAAATATTAATGACGCACAACGGAAGACAGACAAAGGGGATCACAAAAGTTCACCATGAGCAAAAAATATTATGCTCATAAAGATTGTCCCCATGTGTGAAGATCAGCAAGTGTCATTCAGATTGAACTAAAAATGTGACTTAAACTATTCACAATGTTTCACTATAAACAACTGTTACGCTTACGCAAGTGAACCGGTCACGGGGCGGTTACGAGTTATGTAACTTTGTGAGCACTTAAGTTATACGGAAATATTTATCGAGTCTAAATAAAGAACTCTTATTTCCGGTCCGAATGACACCACTGACTGGTTGTAATTCAATTAACTAAAGGCATCCAGTCAGATACGCCTAAATACACTCAAACAATTAATCTATAAGTGAAAACCAAAGCAGCTTTAATGAAAATAACTAACTTTTATTCTAAGAATTTGGAAAATGAAGAACAATAACAGAGAATTAAGAACAGGTACAAGCCAAGTCTTAAGAATCTATGCAACGTTAAAATGAACTAATTCAGCATACAATTATATCTTAATGAATGTAAAAAGAAGTTTACAATCTGTCATAAACAACTGATATAAATATAAGTTACTGTTAGTCTAGAAGTTGCTTCAAAAATTAAGTTTATAAAAAATAAGTCTAACTTTATCTAAAGCACACACTTTATGGAGAGTGGAAAACTCCAGTGACCCAAATGTAAAAATTAGAAGAATTTACAAAAGTTATTTCAATCAAAAGATTCTTTATAATTTGGAAAATGCCAAATAAAAATTAGTTAAATAACGAGAATAATTTGGAAAATAATGCCAAAATGTCTTGATGCTGGTGTTACAATAATTTGTAAGAGTTAATTATTTCAAAATTCCCACCTTTTCAAGAGTTGTTACCTTTTTAAGAAAGCATCAAGAAGTGACTGTATCAGCCAAAACAGCTTATTTTAAACAGTTCTGAGAGCACTGTCAGAACAGTATATTTTCCCTCAGAACCGTCCATTTACAGACTTTTTGATTGATTAAAAATATAATCTCTATTCATAGACTTAAAACATAATAAAAACACTCAAATAAACACTATTATTTAAATTAAACATAACCAACATACTTCTACTAAAATATGCAAGCTACACATGCATTCAGCTATCAAAAACACACCAATAATCAATGATCAATATCTTAGCTCTGGGGAACTATGTAGGGGTTTGCTCAAAGATGGCTTATCAGTAATAGTTCCCATTATAGATTTATTTGCTACAACCTGACAACAAATGTGACAAAACAATAAATATATATTTACACAAGAAATTACAACTTAGCCAAAAATGTCATTTTACTAGAAAAATATGCATTTTGAAGTATTTATCCTTTAAGTGTTTTGAAACCAAGGGGTCTAACAAATTCCAGAGTTGAACTTAAAATAGATTAGGGAACCTGAGTCAGAAGGTTAAACAAGGGAGTTAACTATTAGAAAGTATGTACAGGTTATCTTTCTTTAACATTATGGCTTATCAGATTCTTGTGAAAAATGACAAAAAAAATTGAGTATTACTAGTATGTAATGATAATCACCTAAAGCTAAATTTTACCACACAATTTTAGACATACAAAAAAACCACCACCCCTGAGAGCCTTGTTTTCAAACAAACATGAACTATTTTCAGACTCACCTAGCAATTAAATGTCCAATTAACTAGAGTGTTAACAAGGTTTTACTATAGCCATATAAGAAAAAAATGCCCAGCCCCCTGATGCCCATGTTTTTCAACCACCTGGAACCATTTTCGAAATCTTCTAAGATATCATTGAGACCAATCTTCTTACCAAGCTTCATGATAATCGAACAATAGATATGGCCTCTAGAGTGTTAACAAGGTTTTACTATAGCCATATTAGGAAAAATGTCCCGCCTCCTGGCGGCTATGTTTTTCAACCAACTGGCATCATTTTCGAACTTGACCAAGATATTATTTGGAGGAATCTTCTGACCAAGTTTCATGAAGATCTGACAATTAATGTGGCCTCTAGAGTGTGAACAAGGTTTTACTATAGCCAAATATAGCCATATAAGGAAAAATTGCCCCGCCCCTTGGCAGCCATGTTTTAAAAGCAAACATAATCATTTTCGGACTCATCCAAGACATCATTGAGACCAATCTTCTGACCAAACTTCATGAAGATTGGACAATAAATGTGGCATCTAGAGTGTTAAAAAGGTAAATGTTGACGCCGCACGACGGAGGACGGACAAAGGCAATCAGAAAAGCTCAACATGAGCACGTTGTGCTCAGGTGAGCTAAAAATTGCATGAAGAATGATTAAATTCAATTCCAGGCAAAGTTGGAAAGAATAACGAACCCACGCACCTACTCATGTACATGCATACTCTTAATAATTATGACAGCCTTATTAAGCTTCTTTTCAAGACAGCTTAGTAAACTTATTGCAATGTAATGTATTTGTAATCACTTATTTATTAGTGTACATGTGTGTCATGTTGTGTATATGCACTGTGTGTAAGCTTACAAATAGAGGTATTTGCCAGCTGGGCTTAATTTAAAATAATAATCATTACAGCGGGGTTTAACTATAGTCAGTCCCAGTTGTCTGAAATGACATTCTGTATATTCATTACTATTCGTGGGACATTATTTTTGTTAATTTCGTGTTTTGACATTCTCATGAATTTAACACAAACGCACCAGAGAATGAAACTGGGTGAGAGATTATAAGAATGCCCTTAATCCATCCGTCAATCCGTAAGTCTGTCCGCAATACTTCTATGTCAGCTTCATATCCTATATCCTGTGCCAGTTTTTCAGGAAACTTGCTGCAAAATAAAAGACAAGACAAGACAATTTATTTTGTAAATAAAGGCCACCGGCCCAAAATACAATATACAGACATGTCATATTTAACATGCATGAGTTGTGAATAGTTTTATGTTTAAACTTTTCGCATTAACATATATATAAATAATACAATTTTCTTCAATGTCAGATCATTATTTGTTTTCATCAGATTAATAAAATCTATTTCTTCTCTGTTTCCTGTATACCAAGAAAAAAGGTGAATGTTACGTTCTTCGTGAAATTTAGAACAATAAAAAAATACATGAAATTCGTTTTCAATGACACGTGTGTTTTCTGCATTTAGACAATGTATACAATATCGAAGACCATGCTCTATACCAAGATGTCGTCCAGTTTCAATAAGAAACTTGTGGTTGGAACATCTGAACTTTGCAAATGCTTTTCTATAAAAGAATGGTATTTTAAGCGAAAGATATTTTTCTGGTTCAAGCAATGATTTATACATTCTATATGTTTCACATCTAGACGAGTCGAATAAACTCCCTGACCATTTTTGCGTGTTACAACAAATAAGGCGATCTTTAAACAGTTGTAAAAATACATCAACATTGCCAACATCTTGATACACCCAGACATAACCAAATCCATAATTAAATAACAGATTTTTTACAGAAGTAGCCCAATTTGTCCTTCCGATTTCATCCTGGCGTTTTAACATATTATAACAATTTTTTGGATATCTATGCAATGGCATATGAATAAGTTTACACCAGTATTTAACACACTTGAAATGATATTCTACACATAATTCTAATCTACCAACCTCCCCTAGGGCCATGCAATTGTTTGTTGACCTATTCAAACCAATAAAATCTTTGCAAAATTGAGCCTGGACTTGTTCTATATTTTCAGAAAGGGTATGACCCCAAATTTCAGCCCCGTATAAAAGGATCGGCTTAACCATTGAATCAAAAAGTTTAAAATACTCTTGAATGTCAAATTTTCCAAAATAGCCTTGGTAACTTTTTATGGCATTAATAGATTTTTTTGCTTGCATTGCCAACTTAGCTTTAGCCTTGGACCAACTTAATTTAGGAGTAAACAGTAGACCCATGTACTTGTACACTGACGTGACATTTACATGCTTTCCATTATAGCACCAATTTTCATATGACCGCAATGGGCCACCATTTCTAAAAACAATTATTTCGGTTTTCTTTTCATTAACAGTCATGCCACGCATTCGACAAAAATCAGAAATACTATTTAATTGACGCTGTAGTTCAATAGCCGTTTCAGAGCAACTCGCAACATCATCGGCAAATAATATACATTGTATATTTGGTATGTCATCCGTAATAAAAATTCCTTGATGACCCTGGTCACGCAGGTAAAGGGATAACTCATTTATGAATAAATTAAAAATGATCGTGCTAGTTACGTCCCCTTGTCTTGTGCCAATGTTACACCTAAAATCAGTGGTAACATTGTTATTTTTGACTCGCACGCGACTCCGTAAATTAGAGTACATAGAGACAAGGACATTATAAAGTTTTCCTTTTAAACCTATTTTCTGCATTATGTCAAATAGTTTATGGTGCAATATACCATCATAAGCCCTTTGAAAATCAACGTATAATACATAAAACCTTCCTCCTGGCTTAGTTATATATTTTTGTACCATGCTTTGTAATACGAATATGTTATCAATTGTAGAATAACCTTTCCGAAAACCTGATTGCGACTCATCTAGTTTGCCAAATTCTTCGGCCCAAGTACACAATCGTGAATTAACAATATTTCCAAATATTTTATACATTACATTTATTAAAGAAATACCTCTATAATTTGTCGGTTCCAGTTTAGAACCGCATTTGTGTAAGGGAACAATAATGCTTTCGCTCCACATGTCAGGAAAAACACCTGTATTAAGAATATGATTGAAAAGAGAGCAAAATACTGGACATATAACATTAGCCGTGTTTTTATAAAACTCTGCCCCTATACCATCAAACCCCTGCGCCCTTCCCATTTTTAATTTATTAATACTTCTCATTATTTCTTCTTGTGTGATAGGACTATTTAGAACTAAATCATATTCAGGTAATGCAGCTTCTTCAGAAGTTCCAATCAAGAGCATATTTTCTCGATATAATAAGTGATTAAAATAATTTAACCAATCACTTTGTTTGATTTGTTGCTGATAACTACAATGTGAAGCTTTTTTATAATTTGCACTTTTAATTGTTTGCCAAAATAAATTTGGATTACTACGTGCTTGGCATAGCCTATTTCTCATATTGTGTTGGAAAATATCCTTCTTGTTTTTACACATTTCTTTAAAATTTCTTTTTTCGTTTATGTAAATTTGCAAATCCCCCCTTGAGCTTGTGACCCGGAATTTTCTCAAAGCTTTATATTTACAATATTTCAAATTATCACATTCATTATCCCACCATGGTGTATCTTGCCGTTCATAAACGTTACGTTGTTTGGTTCTATTATGGACTTTCATGTTTTCTGCAGCAGTTTTATAAAGTGATACTATTGTTTGAAGAGCCTGGTTCATATCTACAGTAATTTGATGAAAAATGTTGTCTTTGCATAAGTTATACATATTAACAAAAGTCTCAATAAATCTATCCCTAAGCGTATCATTCCATTTAAATTTATCAAGTTTAATATTATCATCAGTGATGTTACTTTGAATGCTACGGGAAGAAGGTAAATCAACATTCCTGTTGCTATTTTTTCTATGAAAAATCATAGTAGTGCATAAAGGGAAATGGTCAGATTCATCAAAGGATAAAATATTAAACTTCGTAACAAATTGAAATAAATCAGTTGAAATAATGTGATAATCAACTAAACTAGCTCCATTTTGTGTAATGCATGTAAAATAAATATGTAAAATAAAAAGTGCATTTAAACAATCGTCAGAAGGCATGTGACAGTCATGCTGGCTGAAGATCAAGGTTGTTCTTCAAGGTAAAAGAGAAAAAAATCGTAAAACTTGGCTTACATGTCTAGGTCATTGAGATGATGCGCAGAAGGTATAAGTCAGTCACGCTGGTTAAATGTCAAAGTCATACTTCAAGTTTAAAAGTTTAAACCTCTATTTTCGTTCAGCTTTATAACATGCTTACCCATTAAATAATTTAGAATGATTGTACATGTAGTTTGTTTTGAAAAAACATCATGGCTGTCGGGTGCTGTGTCAGTTCTAATGTGAAATCTAGTGAACCTATCTACTTATGACAGCTTCCTTGGAGTCGCAGCGTAGCTCCTGAGGTTTTTATCCTCTGTTTAATATTCAGGCTGAAATTGTGTTCAAGGCATATCTTGATATTAATCTCAGGTATCAAATTAAAACGTAATAGGTAGGAAGCTTCAATTGTTGAAAAACCAGTTCCAATGAAAGTGATAATTCAATCAGTAACTAATCGTGTATATCAATAGAGGTGTGAAAAGTAGCAGATTAATCCTCTAGTATGAAATATACTGGGAGGAGAAAAGACTAAGGTATTAGGAGGAGAGAAGACTAGGGGGAGAAATGTCCATGGGGGAGAAAAGACCAGGGGGAGACAAGACCGTACACCCTGTTTTGTCAGTAACACTTTTTTAGTTTGCAATTTTTCTGGAACATCTTGTCATGGATTTCAAGAAACTCACATCAAATGTTAAGGTCATGACATGTTGCGCACGAGGGATAAGTCAGTCAAGCGAGGTTAAGGTCATACTTCAAGGTCAATGGCCTCTTTCGTGTCTGATTCTGGTCTCACATACAATTGGAAGCATATTCATGAAACTTGGCTACAGTGTTAACTTGACACTCAATTCTGCACAATGTCTCAATTACCTTAACTTAAGGTCATTGATACTATGAGCAAAATGCATGAGTTAGTCACACCAGCTCAAGGTCAAGGTCATAATTGAAGGTAAATAATTGGCCTACACAGTTTGTGCATAATTAAAAATCTCCCAAAACCACTTAAGAATAATCATGAAAAGTTAATGTCGCTCATAAGTTGTCTAGAAGTAATGTGTCAATCGTGCTGTTTTTAAATCAAGGTTACAACTTAAAGGTACACAAAATTCTTGCCAAACCATAAAGCTGTTTCTTGGACTGCCTTGTTTAACAAGCTGCACAATGCCCATGTTTGACCAAGTGTAACCTTGACCTTTGCGCTAAAAAGCAGGAGATAATGTGTTGCAGTATATATAAACACAATAAAAGAACAATATTTCTTATAATCATATTTTTAGCGGGGATAATGTGTTGTAGTATAATATAAACACAAAAAACAACAATATATATTATATTATTATGATCTTTTAGCGGGGATAATGTGTTGAAGTATAATATAAACACAATACAAAAACAATATTTCTTATATTATTATCTTATTTTTAGCGGGGATAATGGGTTGTATTATATAAAAACACAATAAAAGAACAATATTTCTTATATAATTATCATATTTTAGCGGGGATAATGTGTTGTAGTATATATAGACACAATAAAAGAACAATATATATTATATTATTATTATATTTTTAGCGGGGATAATGTGTTGTTGTATAATATAAACACAATAAAAGAACAATATATATTATATTATTATTATCTTTTAGCGGGGATAATGTGTTGAAGTATAACATAAACACCATAAACGAACACTATTTCTCATATTATTATCTTATTTTTAGCGGGGATAGTGGATTGTAGTATATAAAAACACAATAAAAGAACAATATTTCTTATATAATTATCATATTTTAGCGGGGATAATGTGTTGTAGTATATATAGACACAATAAAAAGAACAATATACATTATATTATTATTATATTTTTAGTGGGGATAATGTGTTGTTGTATAATATAAACACAATAAAAGAACAATATATATATTATATTATTATTATCTTTTAGCGTGGATAATGTGTTGAAGTATAACATAAACACCATAAACGAACAATATTTCTCATATTATTATCTTATTTTTAGCGGGGATAGTGGGTTGTAGTGTATAAAAACACAATAAAAGAACAATATTTCTTATATTATTATCATATTTTTAGCGGGGATAATGCATTGTAGTATATACAGACACAATAAAAGAACAATATATATATTATATTATTATTATATTCTTAGCGGGGATAATGTGTTGTAATATAATATAAACACAATAAAAGGACAATATATATTATATATATTTTTTGTTGTTGGGGATAATGTGTTGTAGTATAATATAAACACAATAAAAGAACAATATATATTATATTATTATCCTATTTTTAGCGGGGATACTGTGTTGAAGTATAATATAAACATAATAAAAGAACAATATTTTTTATGTTATTATCTTATTCTTAGCAGGGATAATGTGTTGTAGTTAATAAAACCACAATAAAACAACAATATTTCTTATATTTTAATCGTACTTTTAGCGGGGATAATGTGTTGTAGTATATATAGACACAATAAAACAACAATATTTCTTATATTATTACCATATCTATTTGTCCATACAAACAAACAATATCTATAACAAAAGTCACATTTCTTCATGATAACTTTGCGGAAATTGTGTGTTTCCTTCTAAAACATGCTCAAAGCATGAATGCTCTGCCTCATGCAAAACTCGGTCTTTTGCCATATGCAACCACCGTATACTGTTTGCTATACTGTTTGCTATAAAACAGCAAAAGGTTATGTGGTCTCTATAGTGAACATTTGGCTTAAGACCCATTTTCAAATGACGTGGGTCGTATGACGCAGCTTTCAACATATCTTCCAGCTTAAAGTATGCAAATCAGAGCTTAAATCCAGTTTAATGTTTGTCAAAATGATGTTCCCATTTAATAAGAATTTCTAAGTGCATCAAAGTACTCGGCATCAATTCTTTTTAAGAAAACGAGCAGATTATCGTATCTTCGTATGATGTCTGCAAACTCATTCCGTGGCAGGTCAGTCGTTTTAAGAAAACGAGAAGATTATCGTACCTTCGTATGATGTCTGCAAACTCGTTCCGTGGCAGGTCAGTCGTTTTAAGAAAACGAGAAGATTATCGTATCTTCGTATGATGTCTGCAAACTCGTTCCGTGGCAGGTCAGTCGTTTTAAGAAAACGAGAAGATTATCGTATCTTCGTATGATGTCTGCAAACTCGTTCCGTGGCAGGTCAGTCGTTTTAAGAAAACGAGAAGATTATCGTATCTTCGTATGATGTCTGCAAACTCGTTCCGTTGCAGGTCAGTCGTTTTAAGAAAACGAGAAGATTATCGTATGTTCGTATGATGTCTGCAAACTCGTTCCGTGGCAGGTCAGTCGTTTTAAGAAAACGAGAAGATTATCGTATCTTTGTATGATGTCTGCAAACTCGTTCCGTGGCAGGTCAGTCGTCAGTAAAGTTGAAATGTGTCCAAATACCAGTGCATCGAGCTCTGTAGGTCTAAAATAATTTTAAACTAAATTGGAACCATAAAAAACAACAACTAACAATGGATATTTGCTGTCAATTAAATCTCTTTTCAATTTTCAGCGTAGGCACAATTTGAATTCAAAATGTAGAGCACATTGTGCTCACTTATCTAAGATATGAAATATACTTTTAAATCTAAGACATGAAATGTACTTTTAAATATAAGAAATGAAATATATACTTTTTAATCTAAGACATGAAAAATACTTTTAAATCTAAGACATGAAATATACTTTAAAATCTAAGGCATTAAATATTCTTTTAAATCTAAGACAAGAAGTATACTTTTAAATCTAACACAAGAAATATACTTTTAAATCTAAGACATGAAATATACTTTTAAACAGCCATTTTTCGGAAAACCATTACATTTTATGTGGAAAAATATAAAAGATTTTACAGTACGTTGTCATTTACTTGCAAGTAACCTATGTTGTTAGCAAATTTGAAATGACTTCCAAATTTGTTAGTTTTGGTCAAACTTCTGTCCAAAGAAGAAGTTCTGTATTCCCAGTCTGTCGTTCAACGCCTGACAGCATGTCTCAACCTCCTCACACACCTAAAACAGGAGCATCAAAGCTTCTACTATCGCACACAAATGAGCCGCACTATGGGGGTGGTACCAAACGCAACACCAACACCACTTGTCTGATACAAGGACAATATTTTAATGAAACGCTCATGATGAAGAAAATTGAAAGCATATGGAACGCCTCGTCTGTCTCCTGTTGACTATTGATATATCGGAGGTTTCATTGAAATGATGTGGGTTTAAATCATATGATCTGTGCTTATAATAGTATGCTGTGTGCTTGCCATAGTATGCTGTGTGTTTTGATGGTATGATGTGTGTTCGTTACGCTTTTCTGAGTGTTTGTGATGAAATGCTGTGTGTTTGCGATGATATGCTGTGTGTTTGCCATATTCTGCTGTGTGTCTGTCATGGTATGTTGTTTGTTTGCCATGGCATGCTGTGTGTTTGACATGGTATGCTGTGTGTTTTTGATGGTACGCTGTGTGTTTGTGATGGTATGCTGTGAGTTTCATAGAAATGATGTGGTTTAAATCATATGATATGTGGTTACTATAGTATGCTGTATGCTTGCCATAGTATGGTGTGTGTTTGTGATGGTATGCTGTGTGTTTGTGATGGTATGTTGTGTGTTTTTCAAGGTATGCTGTTTTAGCTCACCTGAGCACAATGTGCCCATTGTGAGCTTTTGTGTTCGCATTTTGTCCGTCGTGCGTTGTGCGTCAACAAGAGCCTTGTTAACACTCTAGAGACCACATTTATTGTCCAATCCTCATGAAATTTGGTCTGAAGATCTCTCAATGATATGTTGGATGAGTTCGAAAATGGTTACGTTTGCTTGAAAACCATGGCTGCCAGGGGGCGGGGCATATTTCCGTATACGGCTATAGTAAAACATTGTTACCACTCTAGAGGCAACATTTATTTTCCTAGCATCATGAAACTTGGTCAGAATAGTTGTCCCAATGATAGCTTGGACAAGTTCGAAAATGGTTCCGGTTTCTAAAAAAACATGGCCACCAGAGGTCGGGGCATTTTACCTGATATGGATATATATGGCTTAAGTAATACCTTGTTAACACTCTAGAGGCCACATTTATTGTCCGATCTTCATGAAACTTGGTCAGAAGATTTGTCCTAATGATATCTTGAATGAGTTCGAAAATGGTTCAGGTTGGTTGAAAAACATGACTGCCAAGGGGGCGGGGCATTTTTCCATACAGCTATAGTAAAACCTTGTTCACACTCTTTAGGCCACATTTATTGTCCAATCTGAAATTTGGTAGAAAAATTGGTCTATCTTGGATGAGTTCAAAAAAGGTAACGTTTGCTTGAAAAACATGGCTGCCAAGGGGCGGGACATTTTTCCTGGCTATATGGCTATATATGGCTATAATTAAACCTCGTTAACACTCTAGAGGTCACATATATTGTCGGACCTTCTTGAAACTTGGTCAAAAGATTCATACCAATAATATCTTGAATTAGTACGTAAATGATGCCAGTTGGTTGAAAAATATGACCGCCAGTGGGCGGGGCATTTTTCCGTATATGGCTATAGTAAAACCTTGTTAACACTTTAGAGGCCACATTATTTTCTAGAGTCCAATGATATCTTGAACAAGTTCGAAAAAAATGGTTCTGGTTGTTTTGAAAACATGGCCACCAGGGGGCGGAGCATTTTTTCTTATATGGCTATATATGGCTTAAGTAAAACCTTGTTAACAGGCCACATTTATTGTCCGATCTTTATGAAACTTGGTCAATAGATTTGTCCTAATGATATCTTGTATGATTTCGAAAATGGTTCTAGTTGGTTGAAAAACATGGCTGCCGAGGGGGCGGGGCATTTTTCCATAAAGCTGTAGTAAAACCTAGTTCACACTCTTTAGGCCACATTTATTGTTTAATCTTCATGACATTTGGTAGAAAAATTGGTCTATCTTGGATGAGTTCGAAAATGGTAACGTTTGCTTGAAAAACATGGCCGCCAAGGGGCGGGACATTTTTCCTGGCTATATGGCTATATATGGCTATAATTAAACCTCGTTAACACTCTAGAGGTCACATATATTGTCGGATCTTCTTGAAACTTGGTCAAAAGATTCATACCAATAATATCTTGCATTAGTACGTAAATGATGCCAGTTGGTTGAAAAATATGAACGCCAGTGGGCGGGGCATTTTTCCGTATAAGGCTATAGTAAAACCTTGTTTACACTCTAGAGGCCACATTATTTTCTAGAGTCCAATGATATCTTGGACAAGTTCGAAAAAATGGTTCTGGTTGTTTTGAAAACATGGCCACCAGGGGGCGGAGCATTTTTTCTTATATGGCTATATATGGCTTAAGTAAAACCTTGTTAACAGGCCACATTTATTGTCCGATCTTTATGAAACTTGGTCAGTAGATTTGTCCTTATGATATCTTGGATGAGTTCGAAAATGATTCTAGTTGGTTGAAAAACATGGCCGCCAAGGGGGCGGGCATTTTTTCTTATATAGCTATAGTAAAACCGTGTTAACACTCTAGAGGCCACATTTATTGTCCGATCATATGAAACTTGATCAGAAGATTGGTCTCAATGATATCTTGGATAAGTTCGAAATTGGTTACGTTTGCTTGAAAAACATGGCCAGCAGGGACGGGTTATTTTTCTTTATATGGCTTGAGTAAAACTCTAGAGGCCACATTTATTGTTCGATCTTCATGAAACCTAGTCAGAAGATTCATCCTAATTATATCTTGGACGAGTTTGAAAATGGTTCGGGTTGGTTAAAAAACATGTAAACAAGGGGGTGGGACTTTTTTCCTTATATGGCCATAGTAAAACCGTGATAACACTTTAGATGCCACATTTATTGTCTGATAATCATAAAAATTGGTCAGAAGATTTGTCACAATGATATCTTAGATGAGTTGAAAAAAGTTACGGTTTGTTGAAAAACATGGGCACCAGTGGGGTGGTGCATTTTTCCTTATATGGCTATAGTAAAACCTTGTTAACACTATACATGCCACATTTATTGTCTGATCTGATGAAACCTGGTCATAAGAACTGTCCCAATGAAATCTAGGACGAGTTGAAAAATTGTTCCAGTTGGTTGAAAAACATGGCCACCAGGGGGCGGGGCATTTTTCCTTATTTTGCTATTGTAGAAACTTGTTAAAACTCTTTAAGTCACATTTTTGTCCAATCTTCATGAAACTTGGCCAGAATAATTTATTTAATGATATTTTAGATGTGTACGAAAATGTATCCAGTCTGTTAAAAAACGTTACCGCCAGGGTTTTCAATATTCATGAAAGTTGTTTAGAACATTTGTCATAATGACATCTTGGGCTGCACAGAACCTGTAAATCGGTTTATAATAAATTTGTGCAACTGTCTTTTAAACAAACGGGTTAAAAACAACATAAACTTCAAAAAACAGGCAAACAATCAATAAAGAATATATTAGTGAAACTGCCGTTAAAACAGACGGTATACAAACAAAAACACATCAAATGACATGTAAACAATCGGTTTTATATAACTCAGTGAAAATTCCTTGAAAAAACGCTATATATAGTAATGAGATTACTAAGAAAAGATAAGTAGTTTATTTTGCAAGTCGTTTTGGAAATCTTTAGCACCGATCTTGACAAGTGGTTCCTCTTTTCGTGCCAAAACGACGAATTTATCGCAATTCAACACTGGTATTCCGTTAATCCCACGTTTTCCAAGATGTTAGCTTTTTTTCCCAAACTAACAAACTAAAACGAGATACGGTGCATGAAAAGCATGATAACCATCACAGAACATGACAACAGACTTCTGCAGGTGATGGCTAAAACTCTGCAATGGAATTCAGAAATATGTCTTAGTTATTTTATAGTTTTTTATTATTATTGAACGCCTGATAATTGGATAAATTATCTTTAAGATCAAACCATTTGAACAGTACATCAATAACTGTAACACTTTGATCAACTCTCCATGTACACTACTGAATTGTTAGTATTTTTGAGTATTGCTTGCATCATGGTTTCCTTGCTCATAACCGTACGGAGGAGAAAA
Source organism: Dreissena polymorpha (assembly GCF_020536995.1). Lineage (NCBI taxonomy): Eukaryota > Metazoa > Mollusca > Bivalvia > Myida > Dreissenidae > Dreissena > Dreissena polymorpha. Next base: position 48,048,052 of record NC_068369.1, read on the forward strand.
CAATGACAGTGTAAAGGAAATGATCGAGAAGAAAAACGTTAAACTGAAATGGATAATGATTTATGTTATATAGAACAATTATAAACACAATATTTATCTCAAAGAATAAAGATGCAAGAATGCTTAGATTCCATTTTCTATTGTATTATAATAACATTTCACAAGATTTGTTGAAGAGATCAATAACTCAACTATTTCGGAGTATAATGGCATCATCAGCTCGCTTGTTTGTTTTTTTCTATATTATTAATGGGAGTAGATGTAATTATAATTTGCAAAGAAACGACGCCTAAGGTATAAATATTAATTGAAAAAGAGTCACCTGCTTGCAATATAGTCTAAGCAAATATATCATGTAACCGCTTAACTACATATCAATCACAAGCGCTCCCTCGATAAAGCAGATTGGTAAATAAAAACAAAAACGTTCTAACAGTTAATTTAAAAAATCGATGATACGTTTCGCCTCCAAAAGGATGTACATGGCTTTTCCATATTTTGACTCACAACAAACGTCTATCGAACTGGATAAAAATCTTTATTGAGTCAAGCACCGAGCAAGGTTTTGACTGTTTCCGTCATATAAACTACGATACAGGAAAGGTGAATGTTAAGAGGAGTTGCAATCGCATTTGTTCCTATTAAAGTATCACTTATAACAATGAACCTAACAGCGCCGACAGCGGAGCGCAGGAAATTATTCCTTTACCGGCTTGTAGCATAACAATCAAGAGTAGTTCGTCCTTTTAGACTGATATCAGAGTACACCTCTAAGATATCTTGTTTGTTTGATAGGTCAGTGAAATGTGCAGGCTTTAACAGTACGCGTCTTCTAGTATTTTACTACAATTACGTCTAATGCGAAAGTTATAAAAGTAGGTACCTATTTAGTTCAACATCAATGATTTAAAAACGCGACTTTTTCTGTTAGGCTTACACGATGTGTAATAAATACCTATACATAATATTCATATTTATCATATATAATCGTGATCAAAATTAATGTACTATATTTATCTGTAAAGGTTACAATAACAAATATTCCTAAGATTGCTTCGTCCATTTTTATTTTGCAAAATATTTTATATGCAAAACATAGCCCCCCCCCCCTCCATGTCTTAAGCAATCGCTTGATTTTTATCGATCAATACTATTTCTTATTCCGCGTAAGAGGAATCCGAAAATGCAGTTTAAAGGCCTAACTTTTTATTTTAAATTGTCTATAAATATCAAATATGAATGTAGCATATTGACTCGCAGACAACTTAGAAAAGTCCTTTAAATGGAAGATAGATAGCTATTTTATGTTAAGGGTCTAGCTCGTGGTGTTCTGTCATCGGCTACTTTTGTCGGCTGTCTGCTGTAAAGTAGCTCGGAGGGGTTATCAACCGGATTATCACGTGATAGTCATGATGGCGACGTCCATTCTGAGACAGGTATGTTTCGCCGTTGTATACCCTTTGATACTTTTTCTTCATTTTTAAATGACGCTCACATTCCAGCCATATCTGTAAGAAAGTGTGTAGCGTTTATTTCGTATTAAAATTCGCTTTATACTTCGGATTCACTTTATGGAAATTTTCTTACGTGAACTGTAATTAGGTCATTCCGCTAAAAATTCGTAACGAGTAAAGTCGAGCGAATATTAATACGAAATAAACGCTAGTAAATTATTGCTGATATGGAGGTCGTCACAGAATTTTTAAAGTTAAAATACATAGCAGTTTAAATATACATTATAAATATTGTTGCCAGTTAAACAGTTTTGAAAACCATGTCCAAGCATCAAATAATAATGCATTACTAGCGGCCGACCTATCCCAAATCAACATTACACAATTGCGCAACATGACACCGACGATTCTGCCAACTAAATAACTTATCGTAGTAGCACAAAGACAAAGTGCCTCTCAGGTAAGCAAAACGTGAATAATAATTAACATTTCAGCTATCACAAAAGATTCCGAAATAAACCAGCAAACCGTTTATATATATTGATCGGGTGTTTTCAATTGTGTAAATATACCAATACTGATCCTGACAAATTGCACCGCATTATTCGCATTCGATATTTTAAGTTTTCTTTTAGTATTAGCCACTTTATCAAAATTACGAAAACGCAAAACTGATTTGATTTTGACAATAAAACAGAAATTTTATTAAATATCAACTATTACTGAATGTTGATAACTGACCATATTTCAAAAATAAGTGTTTTACTTTCCCTTTTTGGATATAATTGTTAAGTTGTGTAATTAAATAAGCGTAAAATTGTCGCTTTAGTAACCGATCGCTCCTGATGACGTCGAAATATAAGATTAAATCATCAATATTTTACTTTACTCTAAAAAAATTATCAGGAATCATGAACCATTTAAAACACTGTAGCGTCAATAGTTTGGACAAAGTCAATAAAGTCCACGATTTCATGTAATAATTACACTACATGTAGTTTAATTGCATTCATCGAATGATCATTGATGAAATCAAAAGTGAAGTTTTACTTATTTGAGTTAATAAAATAATTATGTTAAAAGCATATATACCATTTAGTGACCTTACTTGTAAAGTCATTGAACTTAAGTACATTTCTGATATGTCGGTAGCAAAGTTATTCATACAAATACAAAACGATTACGTCATGAGACGAATTACTGAAATCAAATAGCATACAATTAAGTTAGATTAAGTTTCACGCAAAATGAATACCTTACGATGACGTCAATAGTAAGAATTAAGTTTTTGAAATTTGATAAGACACATCTGGACTTGAAAATTCTAAGATACCATCAAATATATTGTTTTTTTGTCATTGCAAACAAAATTTTATACATCATCGTAACGCGTTCTTTCAAAAACGACACTTTACATAAGGTAAAGAAGACTTTATTACTCAATGTTAATACATTTAGATAAAACTTTAAATTATATAGTTTTAAAATTTTGGAATAAAAGAAAAGAGAAAAGTAATACAACACAACAACATCAAATAACATGTCAACATTCCGTTCAGAATACATCATTGAGTCTGGTTTTTTTTTAAGATAAAGAATAAATCTTGAAGCACAAAATGACGTCATTGTTCTGCGGGTGATGACTTTATCCTTGCAAGACAATTTTTAAATAGAGCTTGGATAAGTATCGGGGGTTTATTTTATCATTACACACTTGGGAAAATGGGATAAATTCCGTTCAATATCAAATCATTATAACATTTTCTTCAATTCTATTAAACTGTCCGTTTGATATATCGCCATTTCTAGTTTTTTGGAAGATTGCTTGCATCTTATTTCCCTTGCTCGGAGGAGTACGGAGGAGGAACTGCCGGCTGCGAACCACCCGGCTGCATCGAAAAGCCGTACTGGGGAACCATGCCGTAAGGTTGTTGGCCCATGGAGTAGGGTTGCGGATACATGGGGTAAGCTTGCGGGTTCAGTTGCTGGGGGTAAGAGTTCATCGTTGATTGCTGCTGGTTAACTGATGAGGCTGCAAAACATTTACTTCTAGGGTTGAACTTTGAGACGTCAATGACAATCATAAGAAGAGACTGCATAATCTTCACTACCAACATCATGGTAATGATTAAAACCTTAATTATCATCATCACCGCCAACACCACCGTTTTACCATCCCCGTTATCGCTACCATCATAATCACAACCATCACTCTAAGTATCATCATAATAACTACGCCATCATCATCATCAATCTAAATATTACCACTAGAATGCAACAAATATACATCATACTTCATCACCATCACCATTAATATCATCAATGTCATCATCATCATCAATATCATGAACATTATCATCAATAATCCAATGTGGTCGTTTTAAATATCAGATACTTACTCATTTCTAAAGTCTGATACTCACTTATTTCTACCGACGTCGCTCCCACACGCCTGTGCGACCAAGCCTGATAGTGCGTCTTACCGTTAACGGTCATGCAAAAACACCTGATGATAAATCCGCAGCCAGCAATGAACACGACCGCTCCTATGACGATTGGGGCAATTATCCAATAAGCAAAGCTAGTTGAGGTCGTGTAAGTGTAATCGTAGTTGTAGCTGCTTTTGGAGTAGCAGCAATAGTCGTAGCCGTAAGTTGAGCTTTCGCAGCAATAGTATGTGCAGGTAGTATAAGTATACCACCCTGTGTAACAGGACTCGCTACATGACACTGGACCTAAAGAAAAACGATACAAAGTTTTACAATGGATATATTTGGTATTTATGAAATAGTTGTTTGATGAGTAAATGATATCATATTTCTTTACTGTGTGATTGTTTTAAATGGAATATTTGGTGGATATATAATTGATTATTTTGTAGGTGACTTGTATAATGTATGTGATGAATTGTCAATGCAATACTTGATATATTACTTGTCTGTTCTGAGACATTTACCAATTATGTGATAAGCAAAAAAATGTGTGATCGGATAAAGTCTATTTAGTATGGGTTTTTTTTTAAGCATATTGCAAATCAGCAATGAATTTACGATTATAAACTAAGAAAAGTATTGACACCAGCGCAAGTCAAAACAATTGCAGCGTAAATAGACTTTTGGAAAAGGAACACACTATACTGAAGTGAATAATGAATCCTTGTATATAAAAATCAAAAACTAAGAAACGCAAACCTTATTCTAAATCGTACACAATGCAAGGATGGTCAACCGCCATTTTCCATTGTGATATAATAACAATTCTCAAGTTTGCTTAGGAAATAAAAAACATCATCAACTCTTATGGGGGTTTTTCTATTTAATTATAGGTATAGCTAATTTCAATTTGTAAAACAACGGTGCCTACGGTATGCAACATTTATTTAAAAAGAGTGAAAGTCTGCAAAATGACCAATGAAGATCTCCAGTAATTCCGACAATGACTTCTGTATTCGTTTCTTAACTATGGACTTTCATTGATGTGGCGATTTGTTTACTCCACGTGGCTTGTGTACTCTCAATATGGAAGTCCATACCCGCAACTCTCGTAACTATGATTTGTAGACGTTTTGTTTGAACGTGATTATTTGAATGTGTCAAAATTAATATGAGCGATTAGATATATCAAGTAAGTTTAAACCAAATTATTTTATTTTGATATGTATGTGGCATGTTTAGTTACGTATGCGTTTGTGCTAAAAAAATGTTCCTTTGTTATCAAATGTAAATATTGCGTACGGGAAAAACATGTTCTTAATTTCTGTTCGGTGTTATTTCAGTCGCTCAGAATATTGTATTACTTTTTAACATTAGATCCTTCTCTTTAAGCATTTGAGAAAGCGTTTGTAGTGAATTTCATTTCTGAAAATGAGTTTCAGTTCACGGTTGATAACAGTTGTGTAATATGTTTTCGTGACGCTAGCTTACATTTATTAGCCTTACGCTTAAATTATCAATTAAAACCTACATGCGCTAGTTAATTTGTGTTAGTGTCTGCTTGTTTTTTATTTGAACAGTGGTAATACTATTACTATTGCCACTGTTGAAATATTTTGGTAATTATGAAGTATTTCATTAATTATTAATCATTAATTATTGCAGAAATATATTTGTATTCGTTACATTGTGTCATTGTACATTTCTCATCGTCTATAATACAATGAAAAAAAAATACTTTCATGGACTTGATTAACCATGTGCCCCCAGCCGACACCCACTACACTGATATATCCTGTTTGCTTGCAAGTCTTGTAAGATCTGCAGACTTATATAACACACGTGCTATAATTTTTCGAGTTGTAAAAGTAGGTTCAGATTTATTTCAACATCTATGTTTTAAACACGAGGCTTTCCGTAACATGTAAATGTTCTATAACACATATCAATACACAATAATCAAATAATTAAATATTATTAACTTACCTGTACACGCGACAAGAAAAAACAGTGCGACGATTCTTATTGCCATCGTTTTAATTTCTATATATTTTATACGCAACAATTATACCCAAATATCTCAAACAATAATGCTTGTCGATCAACAATATATTTTATTCCGCGTAAGAAGAGTCCAATATGCAGTTTTAAGGTCGGAGTTTTAAATTTTATAGTATTGGATTATTGGACTTAAACTTATTTATTTATTTATTCACATTTAAGGTCAGTAGCACATACACATATATGACACATTAGACATAGAAATTATCACAGACTAACATAGAATATATCACAGATATCAAGGAATTAAGACTAGGTTGTTTTTCTTTTTTAAAAATCACAATTTAAAAGCAACAAATAAAACGCTGTTACAGTATGCATACTTTTAACAATATATGATTTTTGTTAATAGTAGTACATTTATATGAGCATGAATACTGAGGACCTATAAATTAACCCATTAAGCTGGAAGCTTATTTCCAATGGGGTCCATAAAACACACATTGAAAAAGAGAAAGTGATACATAACCATATGAACAAACAAACATCAATAATTAACAATTAAGATTTTGGTACAATACGGGATTATTAAGAGTATGCATTCATCTTATTATGCACAATATCACAATTTAACATGGATTATCACAGATGATTGTTGCAACATAGTCTTAGTAAAATAAAAGTCACATTTACTTTCTGATACTTGTTGTTCTAGAAGGTGCTTTTTCACTCATTGTTTGAACCTGGTAATGTTTTTTACACTTTTAATATTGTCAGGGAGAGAGTTCCAGTCTCTTGGTCCAATATATAGGAATGTCTGTTTACAAGAAGTATTATAGACACTAGGTAAGATAAAATTAAATGGCTTGGATGCTCTTGAGCCATTAACAACGTTTTCTCTAAGATATGAAGGACATGTTTTATAATAGACTTTATGCATGTGATTAAGCCTTAGCTGTTTTACTCTATAGCTAACATTTAACATATTCAGATGAACATATTCCTGCCAAGTAATAGAATGTCTTGGAGAGTAACCTTTTATAAATCTGATTATCTTGTTCTGGACAATTTGGAGTTTAGATTTTAGACCTTTATTTAGACCTTCGTATTAGGATGATCATGAATAATCGAAGTGACACTGTAAAAGAGCAGATTATAACAATTTACGTGTGTTAAAATCCAAACAATTATTATGTCTATACAAAAATTTAAGTTTACCATTGACCTTAGAGATAATGTTTTGTACAATAGCTTCACCTGATAAAAAACAATCTACTGGAAGGCCTAAGTACTTAACTTGTTTAGTACTATTTATCTTATGACCATTACAAGTGACTTGTGTAGACTCTTGCTTACTTAAGTTTCGTTTTATAAAATTGGGACAAATGATCAGAGTTTAGGTCAAATTTATGTTTTTGGCCTGGAAGCTTTTGTACAGAACTGAGGTTAATTAAAAATGTAATAACAAGGTTTGCATAAAACGCAAAAAAAAGAACTTGAATCCAGTTTTTACAGATATTTTATGAAATTAAGGTTCCATCTCGTACTGCTCTTGTCTCGAAGACTTCGGCCAGCTGTCTGTATTAAGATAGCTGCCTATTCTCAGAAACGCTTATGTTCCTCGAATTTCGTTGTAATCATACATGTTTCCGTGTTTAATTGTGTTTAATATTTAAACAAAAAAACTGTTAATTTTCGGTCGGTAAACGACTATTTGGTGCAAAGACATGAAACAACGAGTGCACAAAAGGTCAAGGCTTTACTTTTCCAACCGAAAAGTTATGAGCGTGCGTACACATTTCAGTGTTTGCATTATTTGGAAAATATATTTGTGCAATTCAAATGAAACAATATTTCGAAATGACTTTATCAGTTTTGGGTCTCCCATCTGCATTGTTAACACAACATAGTTCTCTTTTTTGGTAATAAACATCAACATGATCATCATGGTAGAATTATTTAGAAAACAAACTAATAATAAGTTGTTTACAATTAACTTAGTATACATTTACATACGCCGAAATGCATTTACGATTTGATAAAACATTTTCAATATTTTTGCGAAATCATTATTAAACTTTTTTATTAACTGTCCTAGAAACTAATAATAAGCCCGCCTTAAAACACTGCTGGCACCGGTCCTATCGCATATCCACAGGACAAAATTGGGCAATACGACACCGATGCAGACAATCCTTTTCCAAACATACTGTATTGTAGTAGCACAATGGAAAAATGCTTCTGAATATAAATCGTGATTGCATTATGAACGTCTAAGCTATAACAAAAGAGTTCAATTTAAATGAGCAAACCGTTTGTGCTGATCGGTTTTATATATCTATACTACTCAAATGTATTTAAACTTGTAAATATGCCAATTTTAATATTGTGATTGAGTATTTTATTTGTTGAAGTTTTATATCTTAAACCTCTACGCTGCTAAAATGTATGATGCTCGATTGGTAATTGTCGGCTCGGGTACTAATTAAAGGTGCCTGTTTACAGATATTGGCATGTATTGAAGTTTGTCATCAAATGCTTTATATTAATAAAAGTAAACATTGGATCTAAAAAGTTCCAATAAAAAAAAACATAAGAAAAAAAAGTAAACCTTAACTGGGCTCGAACCACTGACCTCTATCGCTTAGACCACTCGGCCATCCGTGAACATACAATGAGTGATGTATTTAATACTTTTTAAAAGCCATCCCCGTATTATCACAAAATATAATAACAACAACAGAACTGAACTCTCCAAATTATTCAATCGTTTCGCGTTGCAACGCTTTATAATTTTAAGGCTTTTAAATCGTCAAAATATGCATATAATGGATATTTTAGAGAATGGTAAATATTCAGTATTAGTATTTCCTCACAACTATCATAACTACAACGAAAATTTGCGATCTGAAACAAAAACAAATATTTTGTCAATTTACCAAAACGTGAAAAGGCCCCTTTAAATGTGTACCGTATCTCTTAAACACACTTAAATATACCCCAGGTACTAAAACACACTAAATCGTTTCCAGGAATTCAAACGCTAAATTTGTTTTTATTGTGTGTTTTTTTTTTAATTAATTATGTTCAGATGTATTGTAGCAGCTGACGACACTGACGTTAAGGTTAAGGGCAATCGTGGTCCCTGAGTGTCGTCATATTGTTTTTGTCAGCAGGGTCAGATCTTTCAATCTTGTTGGTTAATACATTTCTTGGTCCGTATTCACCGACCGATTGTTAGACTTATTCTGAATATCAACGAATAGTCTTAAAACTATCAAGCCTTAAAACTACTTGAAAGTTAGAATGGCTCTAAACATAATTTTTTTACAGAATTCTATGTAAAAATCACTTATACTTTAAGCTCCAATTTACCATGTATATATACAATGCAAATTTTGACGTTATGTTATTGAGTCAAGTCTATTCTCTATTCTTACGTCTAGGAATGGGTTCGTGAAAACCGGCCCTGGAAATGGGAAACGAAACTGACCCAGTTCACAACATTTCGTACAGAACCCATCCATCCCGCCTTTAGTTTAAACCTATTTATTTTGGCTCGATTTCATCAAAAGCCTCAGGCTTATAAGAACGCTCAAGAGTCAGTGTCTTGGGCCTAGAACCAGTACTTGGTGTCTTTGGGGAAGATCCAGAGAACGCTGCCCGATTGGAGATTGAACCCGTAACCTAGGCGGACACATCATCCATTACACCACGGCGACCTCCCCGCCTTTGATCGCAACAATCAATGCGCCAGATGGCTAGATTACCGCACAGACAGAAACAAAACTGCATCCAATAATAATGGCAGTGGAACCGATTCCCGTGAACACAAACAGTCCGATTAATGGCGTCAAATCGTTGGCCGATTAATATGCTAGAGTATCCGATATACACTGCGCCGCAATCTTAATAGTGCATGCGTTCGAACAACAGGCGTCATTACACAGTTTGTACCTCGAAATTCAACTAACAGGATATATTTTCTGTAGAAAGAGTTTAATTGTTGAATTATTAAGAAGGAATCATTACTGAAACTGAATTCCTATGAACATTACACTATTGACGAATTGAATATATGTATTGGTTTCGGTAGGTTATCCCTCTTGATTTAGATTCTCGAATATATATAATCGAGATCGTCCGTCTTTCGTAAGTTATCATATAATACACAGCTCTTTCAGCTTTTCGTGTTGTAGGGTATAATGATGTAGTTCATAAATGTTTTTTTCATATTTTATTTACAAAGGTTATCAAAAAACAATATATATATGCTATTTGACATCACCATACAAAAATAAGCAATACAACCTGTTTTGAGCTCAAAATATAGTGTCCTCCAACTCAATTGTGTTTACAAACAATCAGCTTATTTACATCGCTGTTTACTCGGAAAGTGAAAGTGATAGTCATACAGGTCACCAAAAATATATCGTTGATTTTCAACGTTTTCCGTTATCACTCACAAAGTAGGTCTCTTCTAAATGGTTAAAACGTTTGATGTGATCTAATAAGTTACTTTCTGCTGGTAAAAAGTTGTTTAAATTCGAATTAAAATTGAATTTTCTTTCGGCTATTTTTAGCATAGGTAACCGCTTTGAGGCTACACATCACGTTAGTTGCAAAGTTGTAAACATTTCTTCCAATTATGAAACGGGTATATCTTCCATAAGTCTTGACAACGTTGCACCTAAGCTGCGTTTGCATTTTTTATGCAAGAGTAACTGAAATACGGAAAAACATTAGACCAGTTTATATGCATATTAATTAATTTTCTCACCTTTATAGAGCCTTTAAGGTTTTCAGTTTTTTTTTTAATAAATCTACTTTGTCATAGGTAGTCATGGGATGTATGTGCGCATGACTTACTAAAGACCTAGTACGCATGCGCATATATTGGGAAAATTTATGAACTGTGAATTTAAACAATCGCTGTAGCCTATATAAATAGAAGAAAACACAACATAATATACACTTCTGCTGTTATGATGTAATAAATAATACTGTTAAATATAATATAGGTTACCTCATCATCGAGGTATAAGTACGAATACAGCAAAAAACACCTACATCAAACTATGGCAAAATGCAATAATGTATCAACAGTTTTCTTAAATAAGCTGTTCATATTTAAAGAATGCTTTATGGCGTTATTGTAGAAATGTTCATACTCACGTTGTGTAGCAAACCAAGTAAGAAATCCCAGTAACTGTTAAGTCATTTTTTATCCACATAAATATATGAAGTACTTTTGACATTTTCCAAAATAAATAATAAATTTACACGTTTCTATCTTGCTACAACAATGTGATGTTTATTTTCAATAAGGGACATAACCAAAAAGGTAAATTCATCAATACGTGCTCTATTAGTGTTCTTTTTGTTTTACTTTCAAACGGTTTATTGAATAATAATGTAAATAGCCGGAAACGTCCGTTTGTTACGATGTATTTGTATTTCAGCGCAATATAGAAGAAATGTATAATTATTTATTCGTTGCATTTATTTTGGCAAAGACAACATCACAAATACTGTAGCACATTTGTACTTATTTGTAGTTGTTTTTTTATAATTCTGTTCGGCTGTTGTTGTGTTTGTGGTTTCATTTTTTTATTTTGTAATATTGTGTCTCTTGATGTTGTTACTGTTGTTTTGTGTTGTTGTTTGTTGTCGTTTTTATTGTTGTTGTTGCTGTTGTTAATTTTTGTTGTTGTTTGTTTGTTTGTTGTTGACTTTTGTTTGGAGGGGGCTGTCCATGTATGCTTTACATGAGAAACCTAGTTTTCATTGAGTGTTTCAGTGCCTTGCGCAGTGCGAGGGCGATAAAACTTATTTAACTTTTGATGCAATTGAATGATATTTTTGCACATTTACACAACACGTTGGCATATGAATAAAGTGTTGCTCAAAATAAATACATTACTTACTGCATTATGTTGTGTATTCATTTGTGATAAGGATATTCTACGTTCATGTTATTTATTATTGTCATTTTCAAATTTATTTTTCAAATACTACGTTTGTAGGCAGACAGTATCCTTATAAAATACATACATATTAACAGTACAATTTATTTAATGTGACGCCTGAATGCACACATGTGGTGATTTTTGAAGAAGTTATATTATTTGTGCCAATATTTGTACCAAAATAATTTGACTAGCCCTTAATATTTTGATATTGAAGTACTGATTTTTGAAGTATGACATTGACGTTAAAGCCACGTGGTTCTTGCGCGCTTCACAAATATCCTAACAAAAAAACGCCTTTTAAAGTTAAAAGGGGGAACCCCACAAAGTCACGTGATCCTGCACCCTGACTACATGTACTTTAATGGAATCCCACTAAGAGGTCGAAAGGTTCGAGTTGTTGTTGTCCGTCCCATAACGAAATTTCCGACGCATAAATGAAGCATGAATAGACATTATTTGGTACATATATCAACCATTATATAGAGAATAATATGTTGGTAATGATGGTGGAAAATGGTTATCTGGAAAGTTGGAGGTATGTATCGGGTGAGCCGAAGGCGAACCAAATAAGATCATCCGACGAGCCTGATAACCATTCTCCATCCATGTCACAAAACTATTATTCTATCAATCATGTCACATTTACAACATTCGTATTAGATCTACATTAAATAAAATACTGTTAATCCTTTGTCAACTGGCTAAGAACATGTACAGCATACGATGTTTACAGTGTTTACAGCGATCATAATGCTTAATCGCTTGATAAACAATAGGTTACACATAGTGCTATTTAACAGTGTTTTGCTTTTTTAATGTTTTTGTACAAACTCTCGGTAAACAAAAATCAAATACACCCAAAACAAAACAATATATACATGTTTAAACAAGTAAGTAGTTTGGTTCATTGTTCGAGTTAATTTTGTACATTTATTAGTTCTGGCTACCATAACTTTAAATGTCGCTTTTTATGATTTTTGACTGGCGCGACTTTATAGTTATGGACCAACCCTATTAGGAAAGTCAACCAGAAATTCCCGAAAAGTTGACAGTTAATAAATACCGGTCCAAAACAGCTTTTAAATGCAGTTATTGTCCCAAATCAACCACTTGATCGGAAAGATTGACATTTTTTACATTTAACTGATATAATCTTTCACAAAATACTATCTTAAACATTTAAAATTTATCTATTCTGCTTTTACATATCGAGAAAAACAGCGATGTGACAGACTTACTTGAAATGCGAATCTCCCGAGATTTCACGGTCATATGACGTTATTTCTATTTTTAGTAACATACCATGTGCTCAAGTGTTTTCAAATTCAGAATGACATTTCCCGGTATTTTAGATTATTCTCGCTTGTTTTGTAAACAAATTGTAGTGTTAATACAAACTCAAAGTAAATATTATTTAAAACTACCGGATTCACACTGAAATCAGTCTTATAATCCACCAGACGTAAGTTGTTTATCACAAATAATAGATTTCAGAAAACGAAAGTAATGTTTACAATTTCAGCAAATAATGTCAAGGTCGATCTGAAAGTATCGAAATAAAAACTCGTCACGTGACAAAGCGACAATGGCGTCAAAATTGTGAATTTCAGACTGATGAGAGTTATTTTCGTATATTGTAAGATGCATTTGAAACATTTGAACCTTAAAATAATCCCCGATGCAGTATTTTATATTCATTCACCAATATATGTAGAAATGTATCCAAGAAAATGAGCTTTCTTTGATGTAGAACGTGACATAAATATGTTATGACTCTGGTTGACTTTCGATACGGGGTTAGCTTCAGCGTACAGGTCTGTCAATACTTTGTAAACTGTACGCTGAAGTTTCTTTAGCTATACATTTATATAAGTTAATGTTTGTGTCTTCGTTGACTGAGAGTTTCCCATCCTAATTCATTACATTCATTATAAAGTTCTTCTAATGAGACTAGACGTGTACAACCGGATGTTATTCGCGCGGCTTCGATTTGGATTTTTTCTATTTCATCTTTTTCATATTGCGTACAATTATCAAATACAGTGTCTGAGTAATCAAGGATCGGTCTTATAAACGATACATATATTTTCTCGAGAGCTTTTCTATCAAGCATTATTTTTAATGGACGCATTATATGAACTCGTGTCCATGCCTTTTTCTTTTCAAAGGATATATGTGCATGCCATGTGCAGTCATTGGACATAAAAATACCAAAATGTTTATGGACAATAACAATAGGATTATCAACGTTTTGCATAGTCAATGGTGGATGAGTTGGTTTATTTATTTTGCGAGAAATTAGCATTGATTCGGATTTTGATGGATTTAAGCATACCAACCATTTTTCAGTCCAGCTGGAAATTGTATTAATGTCTGACAGCAATACGGCTGCAGTAACGTTAGGTGAGTTTACGACCATGAATAGACTGGTATCATCAGCGAACACATTTATTTGTACATTAATGTCAGAAATGATGTCATTTATATACACTAAAACATAAGTGGTTCGAGAATAAAACCTTGAGGGACACCGGAAAGAATTTCAATAGGGGTTAGTTTAATCCTATTTATTTTAGCTCGATTGCATCGAAAGCTTAAGGCTTATATAAACGCTCTCGAGTCCGTTTCCTGGGCCTAGAACCAGTACTTGGTGTCTTTGGGGGAGATCTCAAGAACGCTCCCACGGTGGGGATCGAACCCGTGACCTCCTGGTCGCTAGGCGGACACCATATCCATTACACCATGGCGACCTTCCAATACCTGCATATTGTAATTTGTATAATAGACCTTTGTGCCTTACTTTATCAAAAGCTTTACGTTTATCAAAAAAATACAACTCTGACCTGAAGGAAATTGTCAAAGACTCTTCAAAATGTATCATAGATATATGTAAGCTGATTGACAGTGGAGTCACCAGGCAAGAAACCAGATTGAGTGGGTGCAAACAATGCATTCGTACGAAGAAAATTAAAAATGTGTTTATGTAATATCCTCTCAAAGACCTTCTCAGTAGTATTTAACAGTGATATTGGACGATAATTAGACACAAGGGATGGATCGCCCTTTTAAAAAAAAATGGCCACATATATGCAATTGACCAAGAAGGAATTTTGCAAGTATGTAAACAAGAGTTAAACAAATCACATCAAGGGCAGCTTAATTGATGCATTGCCTCTTTTGGGATTCGGTTATCTATTTCATCGGGACCGGTCGCTTTTCCTACATTTAGACATTTAATTGCGTCAATAACCTCCTCCTCTGTTATATGTATGGACTAAAGACTGTTATAATTTGCATAGTGCATAGGTGGAAGATCATGGTTGTTTTCATCAACTGAACACTGACTTGCAAAGTACTTGCTGAGCATATCAGCTTTACTTGTATTCTCCACTTCAACAATATTGGTTTGATCATCGTAAAGGGCGGAATTGAGTTATTTGTGTTACTGGGAATAAATTTTCGAAGTGTTGTCTACCAGTCTTCAGCGCAAAGATCGGATGACTTGAGCTTCTGTGCAATACTGTTAACATATTCAGTTTTCTTATTGCGTAAAAGTATAACAGCCTCATTCCTGACCAATTAGTAATACTGTATAATTGCTTTGCTTTTCGGTATAGGCGTTTCCGTTTACATTTTTTTCTTTATGTTATTGTTTATGCATGGAAGATCTCGAGAACGGATACACACATTTTTGTTCGGAATATATGAACGTGCATTGGTTCAGTTATGTTTTTCGCATTTTACTAGTTCCCAATTTGTGTCTGAGTTTAGAGTAATCACCAATGTCGTTACGCCAGATATGTCGATAAAACGTTTTACATCTTGGTTTTGTAAATTATAAAGTAACAAAACAGGGCAGTGATACCAAACAGTTTGATCTGAAAAGGTTCGCCTGTTCCAGAACGAGGTACGGTATTCCGATTGCTTACAAAGATTAAGTCAATTATGGAAGATGAATGTTTATTATACTGTGTTGGTTCTTTAATAAGTTGCGTAAGGTCATGTTGACATAACTAATTTATTGTTGAAGTTTTAATTACCACCTGCTGTGTTAAAATAGTTATTTTAGACTCTTGTCTTAATTTGACACACAGCCATTTGCCTTGTACCGTCTAGGTTTGAACAAAAAATGAAGTTCTTAAATCTTCATATGGTTGTCTTTTATTTATCAATTCAATTGACATTAATATTCAGAATGTTTATATCAAAATCTGCATTATCAGTTTCAGGGATGTACACGCGTTTGTATACATGTATAGTTTCCTTGAATTAAAGGTATGGGAATAAATAATAGTCAATTGTTTCAACTAGTTTTGATCCACACAAAAACCAATGCCTACTGTTTGATCCACCTTTTCTGAAACAGGTGTTTCCATCATTTTCTCTTAATCTATAAGATAATAACATTTCTGTACCACATAAGTTTGAAGAACTCAATTAGTCGTACAATAGGAACTTTTGAAACTTTCAAGACATCATGACTACTTTTGCAGTTATCGGCAAAAATGATTCTGATAGGGTATTTATCTTGTAAATTTCAGCAGTTTTGGACCAGAAAAAAAATGAAAATGTCAACATTTGGCTTTGATTGTTGATCGGTTGTTTTAAATATTTCCGGCTGTCTCAGTTAAATTCAATTTATTTGTTTTATAAACTATCTAAAAACTGAGAAAAAATAAACGCATCAAGAAATTTAAAAGGTGCATAGTTGACCATCTTATGGTCATAAGCTATTCACACTTATATGCTATCTTGTTTTGGTTCGTTTTCCCATTGTTATCGGGTAAATTTGTTATACGCCTGTAAGTAGTTGTTTAATATGTGAACGCCTTAAAGCGGCAGCCCAAATTTTTGAAAATATTCTTCACGAAATTAGCAAAAACAAGCTGACGATTAATCTAAAAATTTATGTAGTTTTAACAAATTATAAATGCTTGAATTACTGCAATTGAAAAAATATACATTTGCTTAAATATCAACAATATTGTTAAAGGTAGAAATGAACTAATTTAATTTTCTTAGTGGCTTAAATATATTTACATCCACTAAAAGTTAGATTGTAATTGTCATTTAAAAGAAATACATTGTGATCTCATGTATAGTTAGATTGTAATTGTCATTTAAAAGAAATACATTGTGATGTCATGTATATTATTGAATACACGTATATGTCTAACACGATTAAGTTAAAGACTTTTCATGTACAGTAAATGTAAAAAAGGATTTTATCATTCTTAAATTCTCATAGTACAAACATATTTTTAAAAATGTTCTGTCGCTTTAAAAACAATTATAATGATTGGGAAGCAACAATATATAAACATAAAAGTACTTTAATATATGTACTTATATGTATATGTCCCAAATTATATATGAAACTATTGGTTTATATAGGAAGATATAGGAAGTAACGGCAAAAACAACAGGTATATACGGTGCGAGATAAAAACAAATGTGTTTATTTGTGCGGGCGATTTGAAATTGAGGGGTGTAAACGTTTACCTGTTATTGAAATTTTACCTGTTAAGCGCATACATCTCCCTTATCTTTGGATAAGTTCGTTTAATCGTTTACATAAACACGTTTGTTTTATGCACGAACTGTAATTCAAATGTTTATGAAGAAACATTTCATACTATTGGCTCTCCTTGGACACAACAGATTACACTACTGCATTGGTGCCTGTAATGTTTCCTAAAAATCAATATTCAAAATGCAGAACAGTAATGCCCGCAAGTCAAAGAAATCTGTCCAGCCGTTTACTCAAAGTCGACCAATAACAATTATAAAGAAGTGAAACACCAGATGCTGGAGAAGTATTGAATTCGTATTATATACGATTAGTTGGTCCTTTATTTAAAGTGATATTATGGGCATTTTACACTGTTGAATTGAGCCGAAAAGAATAAATAAGTAAAAAGAGTTAGTAAAAATGTGGTTACTAACCAATTATCTGAAACTCATCTTGCTACTAGTTGTTTTTTTCTAATATATATTATATTCGAAATCTAACATGACCCACCCATTCATGTAAGCCGAAATGATCCGTAAAGCACTATAGTGTCTTTGTGTCGTATGTTCGAATCTGCACTAAAACTAAATTGAGGGACACATCGTACATGCATGATCAGTTCGCAAACGAAAGTACGGTTTATATACAAAGAAAACTTGTCAATGTTGTGCAAAGATCACAGTCAACTGTGCTGCAATAAGTGTGCTTTCCTTAATCACAGGTAATTTAGATCATATGTGTTATTAAAACGCGTAAGACAAAAAGTGTATGGTTTTGAAGAACTTTGAATGAACTTGAATATTTACCCAAAATTCAAGTTCATAATATGTATAATACAAATTGTAAATTGTAAGACGCCGGCATTTGATGTGCAATCGATAAAAAGTAATACAGATATAATATTCCATTCAAGCAGGTAAATATTGTAGTCTGATCTGGAATTTCAATAGATTCTGAAAACCAGCAGTCAAATGACCGTGCTTGACATTTTCAGGAGTCAGTTAACATTTTCAGGGTTCAAAATATTGAACCAATATTTATTTTGTCACCGTATATTTGTTAAATGCTTTGCAAACGTTGTTTTTGCATAAACTTAAGTGAAATACTATGCATACAAATCGTATAATAAAAACCATATGTTGGAGTTAACTTCTTTGTAAAGTTTTCATCAAAAGGGTGCAAGGCAGATTGCTTGCAGGAGTCTAAATTGAGAACATTTCTGCCTTAAAAAACAAGAATTCGCTTCAATAGTAATCAAAACTTGGTTTAAGATAACTAACATGTCTAAGTCTGTTAAGAGGTAAACTTCACCAGTGAGATTGTCCTGCATTGATATTAGCGAAATTATACACTTAAATCCTAAATCTCTGTTGAATAATTATCTAACAAAGATATCAAATTAACCACTAGGTTTCAAAACCTGTAACACTACTTTGTATGGTATGAGCCTTATAATTTAATGTATGACACAAAATAAAAAAAAGATTATTGAAAAAATTATAGATAATTAATTTAAAAAAAATAAAGAGGTAGTATCACATTTGTATATTTTTTTTAATTATTTGTTTTTTGTAAAAACAAAACATTTTCTTACAGGCAATGCAAAACGGTGTTGCTTTTATCAGACTTGGTAAATAATAGCTCAACAGACCTCAAACAAGTATCAATTACTATCCAAACTACTCTGGCAGAACTGAAGAACCTTCATGACAACCAGGAGGCAAGCATTCTGTCTGTGCAAAGTTCATTCCATGAGCACTTACAAGAGATACAGGAAAAAACAAGGGACAAAATTGTCACAAAACCAGGTTTTCATTGTGAAAAAAAAATCTGATAAAGGGAGAAAACTCAAACTGAACTTTTGAAATGAACAAACAAAATTAACCCCCTTTGTAAGTTTGTTTTTTAAAAAATCTATTTTTAGTCGTGGCGACCTTGACATTGGAGATATTGACGTGATTCTTTCGTGCGACACACCGTACCATGATGGTGAACAAATGTGCCAAATGATTTTAAAATCTCACAATGAATGACATAGTTATGGCCAGGACAAGCTCATTTATGGCCATTTTTGACCTTTGAACTCAAAGTGTGACCTTGACCTTGGAGATATCGACGTAATTATTTCGCGCGACACACCGTCCAATGATGGTGTACAAATGTGCCAAATGATTTTAAAATCTGACAATGAACGACATAGTTATGGCCCGGACAAGCTTGTTCCGCCAGCCCGCCAGCCAGCCAGCCAGCCAGCCAGCCCGCCAGCCAGCCAGCCCGCCCGCATTCGACAATCTAATAACCAGTTTTTTCCTTCGGAAAACCTGGTTAAGAATTGCAGCCTTAAACATACTTGAAAAGAAGACACTGAACGAAATGAAAGATACGCTGGAAGAACTGAAAGCCTCTGTTAAAAGTGAAGTTGACAAATATGCCTCTCTTCAAGATGAATTAAAGCAACTTCGAGATGCCATACAGGACATAGGCGATAACAGCAATCAAGAAATATATCTTATAGCCAGCATTAAATGCCAGGACAAAATACAGCTGTTTGAAAAATATAGACAGAACTTTGTAAAATCTTCAATCACTTTCCAGCCTTACAGTGAAATTGTGCAGTACATTTCCGAAATGTCAGGTCTTGGGAAGATTGAACACGGTACCAAGAAAATTACAGTGCAGAGAAATCCAGACAAAATTATAAAGCTAAACAGCAAGTCTGAGAACGGTGCATACTTGAACGAAATAAAATGTCTAGGCATCAGAGACATATGTGTTCTCCTTAATGGACAGGTCCTGATTGCAGACAGTGAAACTAATGAAGTCAAGCTGCTGAACCAGCAGTACCATCTGGTGAGTCACTGTAGTGTATCTGATGAGCCATCGGGCATTTGTCAGATCACACCCCATGAGGTTGCAGTAACTGTTGGTTCAGCGGTCCAGTTTTTCCAAGTAAAGTGTTGTCAGCTGGTGACAGACAGAAAGCTTCAGTTACAACATGACTGTAAGGGTATTGCCTACCATGAGGAAGATCTGTTTGTCGACTCCGACACTGCACTGTATAAGTACACATTGAGTGGTGAACTCTTCAGCAAACTGCACGAGGTTAAAGAAAAGGAACAAAAGTAAGAATCATGTTATATTGATCTTTAAAAAAAAGACATATATTATAAAGCGATGTACAGCATGTGTAGATTTTATTATGACAATGGCAAGAATTTAAAAAAATGTCAATATTAATCTTTAAAATGGATATCAATGTATACTGATATCACAGGTCTATTAAAAGTGCATTGCTGTGAAAAGCACGGTTTCTGACCAGATCTGTATATTTTGTTGTTATCAAATAAAAATACAAGTGTAACATGCTATATAATTATAATTGTTTCAATATATTAATATAATATACTATAATTTTATTTAACTTGTTGCAAACAACAAAACAAAAAAGATATACAAAATAACCCTTTTTATGTGATTTTAATTTTAAAAGCATGCTTCTGTAAATTGCAGAAAGAACCTGACAGTAAGTTTCATAATTGTTCGTTTTTGAAAAGTATTGTCCATAAGTGAAAGTTTTAACATAACTTCAGTCATAATTGTGTACACATGCATATATACAGTCTCAGGGATTTCAATAGACGCAGAATCCTGCGTTTTGACGCGAGCAAATTAAAAATGACTCGTTTTTGACGCAACCCTTTTTTCTGCTGTGCGTCATTTTGACGCATCGAAAATTAGACCCGTGCGTCAGTCAGTTAACATATCGAGTTCCATGGTAATAAATCCTGCTGTGCTTCTCATTGAAATTAATGTATCAGAATTTGAAACTCGGTCTATAATCGAGAGAATACCCCGGGCGTTGTTTATCTTATCTCATCTCTTCCAATACACATGTCACCGTCTAAATAGTGCGTGCGCACTAACTGGGTAATTAGCAACCGTGATTACGTGATAATTGATTGACCATCCGATAATTGCAGAGTTTTTTGCAGACTTTGCAGACGGTAAGGTTAAAGAAAGTCGGCAAAAATAAAGAAAAAACAAAATTGATCAAAGGTCTATTAATTACGTAGATCCACTATTCAGTCCAGCGAGTTTTGTCAGTTTGTTATTCGATAATTACGAGTAACACCCATATATCTTATATAAACTGGAATACCAGTTAGTTATTTTATACTAACAAGTCATAATACTACACATAAACATTGAGAAAACACAGTACTTCGATTAATTTATATATAAATTATCCGAATAGAATTAAATTTCTACGTCATGACTTTCGACATTGTAAATCGCTGACGTATTGTAAATTAAATTATAACCCGCATTTATCTATCTATCTATCTATCTATCTATCTATATATACTGCTAGTCGCCAACAATTAGCATTACAAGCAGGTGCGTGTCAGTGCTAGGAAATTAAGGAAGAAGTGTATAGGAGATAAAAGTAATACATAATGTATTTGTGAGACATAGAAACAAAGGTGATAGTGTTAGTTAAAAGAAGGAATATACAGATAAAAGGTTAAAAACAGCCAACCTGCTTAGAAACTGTGGTCTAGTTTGGTCACCCCCAGCCTAAACTGGTCCAGGGTAGGTGCCTGTACAATATTGGCTGGTAGAGAGTTCCATAGGACAATAGTGGCTGGATAGAAGGAGAATTTATAGTAGTTGCTTGGAGTAGGGATTTGTCTGAATGAAAGAGGGTGCAAATGTCTAGTGAGCCGGGTCGGAGGAGTGACATAGGGAGGCATTGGTACAGCAACCAGTCCGTGGACAATTTTATAGAACATCAGTAGCCGGGAGTCATACCTTCTGTTCTCGAGTGAACGCCACCCTAATTTGTCTAGCATTTAATTCAAAGCTGGAAATCCAAATTACAAGTAATGGTGATTCAATAATGGAGAAAGCATAAACTGGATTTAACAAACATTTGATAAGGTTTGTTAAACCAGAAAACAAGAATGAAAATTTGGATTATTAAATTTAAACTACTACAGGTAAGGCATTCCTAAGTGTACATATTTCGGACATGTATAGTATTCGGATAAACAGTAATAGATACACTAGATGTTCCATGCATTTATATTGTGTTTTGTTACGATAATATAATGACGATAAATATGTGATGAAAAAGTGCTACCATATATCTTAAATTACTTAAATGTGTTAAAAGACTTAAATGTGTTATGATGAAGTAGATTTTGAATGTCAGACTCAGAGCATTTATTGTTTTAACAAATAAACATAGTATAGTGATAGAAATAATAAAAGTTGTGAAAAGAAAAACTTAATGTGAATATTGTTCGCACAAATTATTTATGTTTTGTCATTATCTTTGTGTACCATTAAAAAATGTTGTGTTATGTATCATGTTATTGTTATTTAATACAGCAGTATAAGTTAACTTTTTAAGATATTGTGTTACTCTTAGAGCATATGTTTTGTCAAAAAAACATGAATAATACAGACAAAAACACAATAAACGCGCTTCGAAATTGACCACAGCATTTTTCAATTTGACTCCTCAAAATTTCAGTCCAGGGGTCATTGACTCTTGGTTTTTTAAAATCTATTGAAATCCCTGATTACAGTATGCTTGTGTCATGTTCAATAATAATTGACTGTAATCATCTTTTCTGTTTTACAGTGTTTTTTCCATCGAAACCAGCAATGAGGTGTGCAGTGAGCCCGACAGGTGACAAGTTGTACATCACTGACCACTACAACGACAAGCTCCTCACACTGGCCATGGATGGATCAGTCCTTGCCACATTTAAGGACCCTGAATTGAAATGTCCAATGTGTGTACATGTGACACCTGTGGGCCAGTTGCTGGTATTTGGACAGAATTCCCATACTATCCTACAGGTCGACAGAAGCTGGCCACTCTGTTTACAATATTAAAGGGATGGGCTTTCCAGTCCATCGTCAGTCTGCTACAACAGCAACACTGATTCCATAATTGTGGTACAGAATAAGATTGGGACCAGCATCCTGGTGTACAAAGTGCAATAGCTAATCATTCTCATATCCGATATGTGTAATAATAAGTGAATTATACAATAGCAGTTAGTCAATTAGTGTTATATGTTAAAATAGCTGTGTGTGTAATAGTGTGATGTTACTATGTTGCAATGAAAGAATGTTACACATACATTTCTAAATATAATCTGATGCTTTTGTTTGTCAAATGTTACATGTTTCTTGATTGATAAGTCTTAAGTCTCAATGTTAATGTTTACTTTCGTTCTCAGAACTCAATAAGTCTATCTATTATTTATGATAAAATACATTTTTAAATAAGTTTTGAAGACTGTTTTTTCACATTAAAAAGCAGGTACATTACAATCGTGCTAGTGTAAGACCGTCATGTTTTAGATGTGTAACAATTAGTTTATTCATTCATTGCTATTTTAATGAAAATCTACCTTAAACTTATTAATCCATAATAAGAGCCGAACTTTTGTCAATAACAGATATGAAAACATCTTTTAAATGCATAGTTATTTGTTTACATTTTGTATGATTGTTTTACATCACTTAGTGCTTGTTGTCCCCTACCGGTGAAACCGGTGGGGACTTATGGTTTGGCTCTGTCCGTCAGTCCGTCAAACTTTTTCTGGCTCCTGCGATAACTTTAAAAGTTCTTCATGAAACTTGAAAAATGGATAGATGGCAATATGGAGGTTATGCACATCATTTCATTTTGTTCCTACGTCAAGAATTCTGGTTGCTATGGCAAAAAAAAATCTGACAATGGTGGAGTTTCACCGGTAGGGGACCATTTTGCTTGGCAATCTCTTGTTTTGCTTATTATTATGATGTACCAAACATCTAGATGATACAGAGTCATAAAGAATCAATAACATCCCAGAGGGGATAGAGTATTCCATTCAAAGTGGAATCATAATGCCAAAGATGACTCAGCGAGCAGTCACTCCAGACTGGTACCAGTAAATTTAAAATTATTTAAACTCCACGATTGCGAAGCTAGACAGGGGGTTATAATCATTTATTTAATCTGTCTGTAACACTTTTTTGTCAGTAACACTTGTTTACTTTGCAATTTTTCTGGAACATCTTGTCATGGATTTCAAGAAACTCACATCAAATGTTAAGGTCATGAAATGTTGCACATCAGGGGTAAGTCAGTCAAGCGAGGTTAAGGTCATACTTCAAATGGCAATGGCCTCTTTCGTGTCTGATTCTGGTCTCATATACAGTCTGAAGCATATTAATGAAACTTTGTTAAAGTGTAAAAACTCACTCATCCGTTCTGCACACTTTCTCAAAGTGTTGCGCAAACTTTATTTACATTCGGTACATTCGTCATTACGTGACATAGTTTCATCATTATGCGCTGTACTAACATAATTCCATACCGTGCGAACTTCTTTACGTTCGGTATATTCAACATTATGTGAAGTAGTTATATCAGTATGCGCTGTGCAAACGTCTTACGTTCGGTACATTCTTAATTACGTGCAGCAGTTACATAATTATGTGTAGTAGTACCAACATTACGTGCTGTGCAAACTTCTTTCTGTTCGGTACATTCGTCATTATGCGCAATGGTTACAGCGTGCTGTTATAAAAACATTACGTGCTGTGTCTTTTCGTTCATTACACATCATTATGTGCACATAGTTAAAGCATTACGTAGACATTATAGACATTTGCAATAAAAGTCATAATTAATGTTAATGAAGTTGTTTGTTTTATCTTATAGATGTTAGACCTTTAGAATTGCCCAGTGAATGCTTGATTGTAATACCCATTAATGGCACGCTCCCAACCAGATTAAATTTCCTTTCTTTAAATAATGTTTTCTTCTCAATTAAACCATTGTATTTTATTAAATTAATTATCCCATCTAACATGAATAAATAAGTAATGGTGATAATGTAAAATTCTAAGAATTCAATAAAGTTAATAAATCGACTTCAATATTTGACAAAGTACTAATAATAAAATAGTAACCTTATAATACTATTTAAAACAAATGCACAAATATTATATAAAAATACTTCATTTATTTCAATTTTATATGTTGTTACACAGTTTATAGAAAAAAACAATGGTTGAATTGCATTTGACAAAAATTTACAATGTCATATTTCATTGACATAGTACATTTTATTATTTTCACGTAAAAATTGTGCTGCAAATTCAAAATTATAACCCCAAAACATCTGCTCACAACTTATTTTCAAATATGACAAAAGCAACTTACACTAAAATCTCATATAAAAATATCGGGGTGAATTGTCTTGGGGGTGAATTGTCTTTGGGGGTGAATTGTCCAAGGAAATTAAATTCTGGGGGTGAATTGTCCAGGGGGTGAATTGTCTTGGGGTGAATAGTCAAAGGTTCTGTTTCACACTTGCAGGAAAATTACGTCATCCGGTGACACGTATAAATGTTCCTAGAAAGACCTATCCACAAAACGAAAAGGCGTAACTACCAAGCATAAAGTCGTTTCTATCATACGTAACTATGTAACCAGTACGGGTAGCAGCGAAAGTACTGAATACAATGGAATTTGCATAGCACGAAATTTTAAAACCTCAACACGTAATCATATAACTACAGCACACAAAGATAAATGTACCGAACGTTAATCTATATGAACAGAACATAATGTTGTTACTACCGTACGTAATGCTGTAACAACTGCACATAATGTTAAATGTACCGAATGTCAAGGCATTTGTTCACACCATAATGCTGTTACTAGTACACGTAATGCTGTTACTACTGCGCATAATGATAAATGTACCGCACGTAATGCTGTAACAACTGCACATAATGACGAACGTACTCAACGTAAAGACGTTTGCACAGCACGAAATGATGTAATTACTGCACAAAATGTTGAATGTACCCAACATAAAGACATTTGGAGAGAACATAATACTGTAGCTACTTCACACGATGACGAATGAACTAAACATAATTAAATTTGCAAAGCAAACAGTGAAGCTGCTACTGCGCGTTATATTGTAACTACCGCTCTTAATGAATGTACAGAACGCCAAGAACTTTGCACAGAAAAGAATGAAGTTTGCACAGAAAATAAAACCTTGTCCACGGAACGTAATACTGTAACTACTGCAAGTAATGCTGTACTTCTGCACATATTGACGAATATACCGAATGTAATTAAGTTTTGACAGAACATAATGATGTAACTACTGCATGTAATGCTGTTAGTACTGCACATAACAACGAATGTAGAGAACGTAAAGAAGATTGCACATGACATAAAGCTTATCCCACCAAAAACTAATGATGAATGTACTGCAAACAGCGACAGTGCTCATATAAAGTCAGATATGGCGTTCCATACTTTTCTATTCTTAAACCTTTTCCTATGAAGTATACTTATTGAGATA
Organism: Dreissena polymorpha; assembly: GCF_020536995.1. Lineage (NCBI taxonomy): Eukaryota > Metazoa > Mollusca > Bivalvia > Myida > Dreissenidae > Dreissena > Dreissena polymorpha. The sequence goes on from NC_068369.1 coordinate 48,074,821, forward strand.
AAGCCACCATAACTGTACATTCTGTGTTTATATTGTTTAATCATGTATCAGGTTATATCAATGTAGTTAATTGTATCAATTGCCTTTCATTTCATATGTACAGGTATGTTATTCATAGTATTTTTTCAACAGCTGCCTTAAATATAGATTTTGACAGTGTTCTTTGAAATTAGCAACTACATGAGTTTAAAACTTTGAATATTCATTATGGTATTTAAATATTAATATATAAATACTAAAGAATATGACGAGCATTTTGCATCATTAACAAACAAAATGTTAATATATTATGTAAAGTTTTATGTACCAGAAATTTAATAAAGTGTTCATAAATAACCTAATAGTTTATGTCTTAAATGATTATTGTTTAAAACAACCATAATTAAATAAGATAGAATCATAAAGTCACTTGGAGCAGTGTTGCACATATTTTATATAAGCAAACAACAATAATTGTTTGGTGGAATACTGTTCCACTAAATAAAAAACCCATATAGACACAGTTTTAAGTGGGAAAACTGTTCTAACTGCAATAATGTTTAATGTCTCTTTTAAAATATATTTTTTTTTTTGTAGTAAAGAGCTATTTTATAAAGTATTTGAATATTACATCATTATAAGAAAAAACATATGACATATCTAAAGAAGCAACATAAAACCACAGTTTTTTCTTCTTCCTGAAAACTTTTGTAAAATGGAGTTGGAACAGTGTTGCGCTGAACAGGCGATATAGACACAATAAAAGAACAATATTTCTTATATTATCATATTTTTAGCAGGGATAATGTGTTGTAGTATATATATACACAATACAAGAACAATATTTCTTATACATGTATTATTATCATATTTTTAGCGGGGATAATGTGTTGTAGAATATATAGACACAATAAAAGAACCATATTTCTTATATTATTATCATATTTATTTTTCTATACAAACAAACAATATTTATAACAAATGTCACATATCTTCATTATAACTTTGCTGAAATTGTGTGTATCCATTTAAAACATGCTCAAAGCATAAATGCTCTGCCTCATGCAAAAAAGGTCACATGCCATATGCAACCACTGTAGCTCCAGACCAGCCTTCGCATGCGCTTTGCCTGGTCAGGAGATATACTGTTTGCTATAAAATACCAAAAGGTAACGTGGTCTCTTTAGCGACATATGGCTTAAGACCCATTTTAGAATGACGCTGGTCGTATGACGCAGCTTTCAACATATCTTCCAGCTTAAAGTTTGCACATCAGAGTTTAAATCCAGTTTAATGTTTGTCAAAATGATGTACCCATTTAATAAGAATTTCTAAGTGCATCAAAGTACTCGGCATCAATTCTTTTTAAGAAAACGAGAAGATTATCGTATCTTCGTATAATGTCTGCAAACTCATTTCGTGGCAGGTCGGTCGTCAGTAAAGTTGAAATGTGTCCAAATACCAGCGCATCAAGCTCTGTTGGTCTGCAATGATTTTACAATTATTACAATGATGCAATTATTACAAAACCAACCATGCCCATGGATATTTGCTGTTTAATATATTTTCAATTTTCAGTGTAGGCACAATTGGAATTCAAAATACAGAGCTACTTATCTAAGACATAAAATATTCTTTTTAAAGACATGAAATATACTTTTAAAAGACAGTCATTCGTTCAGTCACAGTAAATTTTATGCGGACGAATATCAATTATTTTACAGTATGCTGTAGTCTACTCGCAAGTGAGCTATGTTGTAAGCAAAGTAGAAATTACTGCCAAATTTAAAAATTTGGTCATACTTCTTTCCAAAGAAGAAATTCTGTGTTCCCAGTCTGTCATTCAACGCCTGACAGCATGTCTCAACTTCCTCACACACCTGAAACAGGAGCATCCAAGCTTTTGAGCTTGGCCATAGGAAAATGGGTCTTAATGCATGTGCTTAAAGTGTTGTCCCAGACAAGCATGTGCTGTCTGCACAGGCTTATAAGCCACAACATTTTCTGTCTTGACTAAATTTAGTTAAGAATCACGTTCGTTTTTTAAGAAATCAAAACAATACAAGTGGAAAGTGTTATCCCTTACTAGCCTGTGTGGACTGCACAGGTTAATCTGGGACAAAAACTTTTGCCAGATGCATTAAAACTGATTTTCCCAGTGCGAGTCTCAAATTAATTCATTGTTGTTTTTACTAGTCATTAAACATGTTCTGTATTCTGAACACAAATATCTTAATTCTGCTGACAACTAACTATCTGACCATTTTTGTTCAAGTGACTTTCAGGCATCGAAATACTATGTACAAGATAATTTTCTGAAACATTAATATCCCTCCCCCAAGGATGTATACATTACTTTATAAAATTTTTTCCCTTAATACACTTATAAATAAAAAACAATAAATTTATTGTAAAATGTTGTATACATTGTCTAGAGCAGGTTTCTTTCCAAACATCCTGTCTAAAAGAATTCAATGTTTATGGTTGAACCCATATCGATATTGCATTGCCAAAATATATTTATGTTAAAAGTGCATATAATATTTTATCATAATTCAAAGTCTAAATGAGGGATTTTAGCTCCACTGGCCAGAGGCCAGGGGATTTATGTCATGGTCCTGTGTCTGTTGTGCGTGCGTCCATGCGTGAGTGTGTGCGTTAACTTTTCCTTAAAACATCTTCTTCTCCTAAACTACTGGTCCAATTCTGATGAAATTTCTCAGGAATGTTCCTGGGGTGAACTTCTTTCAAATTTGTTCAAATTATGCCCCTGGGGTCAAATTTGACCCTGCCCCGGGGGTCACAAAAATGAAAATTTGCTTATATAAGGCCTATTTTGTGAAAAGTTTAAAAATCATGTCTTTCATAACCATTGGGCCTAGGGCTATCAAATTTGGTATGTAGAGACATCTAATAGTCCTCTACCAAATTACTTCAAGTTATGCCCCTGGGGTCAAATTTGACCCTGCCCCGGGGGTCACAAAATTGAACATATGCTTATATAAGTCCTATTTTGTGGAAACTTTAAAAATCATCTCTTCCATAACCATTGGGCCTAGGGCTATCAACTTTGGTATGTAGAGACATCTAATAGTCCTGTACCAAATTTCTTCAAATTATGCCCCTGGGGTCAAATTTGACCCTGCCCCGGGGGTCACAAAATTGAACATATGCTTATATAAGGCCTATTTTGTGAAAACTTTAAAAATCATCTCTTCCATAACCATTGGGCCTAGGGCTATCAAATTTGGTATGTAGAGACATCTAATAGTCCTGTACCAAATTTCTTCAAATTATGCCCCTTGGGTCAAATTTGACCCTGCCCCGGGGGTCACAAAATTGAACATATGCTTATATAAGGCCTATTTTGTGAAAACTTAAAAAATCATTTCGTCCATAACCATTGGGCCTAGGGCTATCAAATTTGGTATGTAGAGACATCTAATAGTCCTGTACCAAACTTCTTCAAAGTATGCCCCTGGGGTCAAATTTGACCCTGACCCGGGGGTCACAAAATTGAACATATGCTTTTATAAGGCCTATTTTGTGAAAACTTTAAAAATCATTTCGTCCATAACCATTGGGCCTAGGGCTATCAAATTTGGTATGTAGAGACATCTAATAGTCCTCTATCAAATTTCTTCAAATTATGCTCCTGGGGTCAAACTTGACCCTGCCCCGGGGGTCACAAAATTGAAAATATGCTTATATAAGGCCTATTTTGTGAAAACTTTAAAAATCATTTCTTCCATAACCATTGGGCCTAGGGCTATCAAATTTGGTATGTAGAGACATCTAATAGTCCTCTACCAAATTTCTTCAAATTATGCCCCTGGGCCTCGCCCTCACACTACTTTGGGGGAAGGGGTCCGCAGCTGTTAGGAGGGTGAATTTTCGCGGCGTTTCCCTTTTTGGGGGATTTTTTTTACTTACTCTCTCATTATTACATTTGTACATGTTTGCACTATATTCATTGCATTTTTCATAATTTAGTATGTTTGCAAAGATTAAATTGAAATAGAATTGAGATATAATAATCATGAGACACATCTTTCTATTAAAAAGAAAAAAAAAATGTTTTTTTTTTATTTAGGGGGGAATTTTTCCCCCCAAATGGGGAAAGAAGTATACTTTTCGGGTGGGGGACTGCCGCCGAATTTCAGCGGCAGATTTAATAGATTGAGGGCCCTGCTGGGGTCAAATTAGACCCTGCCCCGGGGTCACAAAATTGAACATATGCTTTTATAAGGCCTATTTTGTGAAAACTTTAAAAAATCATTTCGTCCATAACCATTGCGCCTAGGGCTATCAAATGTTGTATGTAGAGACATCTAATAGTCCTGTACCAAATTTCTTCAAATTATGCCCATGGGGTCAAATTTAACCCTGCCCCGGGGTCACAAAATTGAACATATGCTTATATAAGGCCTATTTTGTGAAAACTTAAAAAATCATTTCGTCCATAACCATTGGGCCTAGGGCTATCAAATTTGGTATGTAGAGACATCTAATAGTCCTGTACCAAACTTCTTCAAAGTATACCCCTGGGGTCAAATTTGACCCTGCTCCGGGGGTCACAAAATTGAACATATGCTTTTATAAGGCCTATTTTGTGAAAACTTTAAAAATCATTTCATCCATAACCATTGGGCCTAGGGCTATCAAATTTGGTATGTAGAGACATCTAATAGTCCTCTATCAAATTTCTTCAAATTATGCTCCTGGGGTCAAACTTGACCCTGCCCCGGGGGTCACAAAATTGAAAATGTGCTTATATAAGGCCTATTTTGTGAAAACTTTAAAAATCATTTCTTCCATAACCATTGGGCCTAGGGCTATCAAATTTGGTATGTAGAGACATCTCATAGTCCTCTTCCAAATTTCTTCAAATTATGCCCCTGGGCAGCGCCCTCACACTACTTTGGGGGAAGGGGTCCGCAGCCCTTAGGAGGGTGAATTTTCGCGGCGTTTCCCTTTTTGGGGGATTTTTTTAATTACTCTCTCATTATTACATTTGTACATGTTTGCACTATATTCATTGCATTTTTCATAATTTAGTATGTTTGCAAAGATTAAATTGAAATAGAATTGAGATATAATAATCATGAGACACATCTTTCTATTAAAAAGAAAAAAAATGTTTTTATTTTTTATTTAGGGGGGAATTTTTCCCCCAAAAAGGGGAAAAAAGTATACTTTTCGGGTGGGGGACTGCCGCCGAATTTCAGTGGCACATTTAATAGATTTAGGGCCCTGCTGGGGTCAAATTTGACCCTGCCCCGGGGTCACAAAATTGAACATATGCTTTTATAAGGCCTATTTTGTGAAAACTTTAAAAAATCATTTCGTCCATAACCATTGGGCCTAGGGCTATCAAATGTTGTATGTAGAGACATCTAATAGTCCTGTACCAAATTTCTTCAAATTATGCTCCTGGGGTCAAATTTGACCCTGCCCCGGGGTCACAAAATTGAATATATGCTTATATAAGGCCTATTTTGTGTAAACTGTAAAAATCATCTCGTCCATAACCATTGGGCCAAGGGCTATCAAATTTGGTATGTAGAGACATATAATAGTCCTCTACCAAATTTCTTCAAATTATGCCCCTGGAGTCAAATTTGACCCTGCCCCGGGGGTCACAAAATTGAATATATGCTTATATAAGGCCTATTTTGTGAAAACTTTAAAAATCATCTCGTCCATAACCATTGGGCCAAGGGCTAATAAATTTGTTATGTAGAGACATCTAATAGTCCTCTACCAAATTTCTTCAAATTATGCCCCTGGGGTCAAATTTGACCCTGCCCCGGGGGTCATAAAATTGAACATATGCTTATATAGGGTCTATTTTGTGAAAACTTTACAAAACTCCTTGTCCATAACCATTGGGCCTAGGGCTACCAAATTTGGTTATGTAGTGACATCTGATAGTCCTCTACCAAGTTTTTTCAAATTATGCCCCTGGGGTCAAGTTTGACCTTGCCCGAGGGTCACAAAATTGAACATATGCTTATATAAGGCCTATTTTGTGAAAACTTTAACAATCATTCTGTCCATAACTGTATCCTTAACCATAAGGCATAGGGCTACCAAATTTGGTATTTGTAACATCTAAAAGTTCTCTACCAAGTTTGTTCAAATTATGCCCCTTGGGTCAAATTTGACCCTGCCCGGAGGTCACAAAACTGAACATACACTTATATGGGGCCTATTTTGTGAAAACTTTGAAAACTTTTGTCCATAACCATTGGGCCTAGGGCTACCAAATTTGGTATGTAGTGACATCTAATAAACCTCTATCAAATTTGTTCAAATAATGCCTCTGGGGTCAACTTTGACCCTGCCCTGGGGGGGTTACAAAATTGAATCAACGCTTATAAAGTTCCTATTTTGTGAAATCTTTAAAAATCTCTTGTCGAAAACCATTCAGACTATGGCTACCAAATTTTGTATGCAGTAACATCTTATAGTCCTCTGCCAAGTTTGTTTAAATTATGCCCTTTGGGTCAAATTTGACCCTGACCCGCGGGTCACGAAATTGAACATTATATACGCTTATATCTTGCTTATTTTGTGAAAACTTTAAAAATATTCTTGTCCTTAACTCTAGGACCTAGGGCTACCATATTTTGTATGTACATGTAGTGAGATATAGTAGTCCTCTACAAGGTTTGCTCAAATTATGCCCCTGGGGTTAAATTTGACCAAGCCCAGGGTTTCACAAAAGTAGTGTTCTGCCGTGGATGCGCCCTTGCGTCATTGGTGCAAAAATAAAAGATTTGTCCCCACATGTATTCCGTATATGGGTCCGCGAGGGCACAGGAATTACTAATAAAAACTAATCAGTCAATTGGTAAGTCGGTAAAGTAATCGAGTGAGTGTGTAATCAGAACGAATTATTTCATTGGACGTGACGTCATTTTGCAGCCAATGGTAAATTTACTTTAATAACACTTTATTGCATTGGTAAGTTGAGATTATAACAACCAATCAAAATGGCGGAAAGTGACCGGCCGAAAAAAACAAAATCCATTTTAGTTTTTGTTCTCCGGCAAGTAAAATTAGAAAATATGACGATAATAATAACAACACCCCAACAGTCTTCCCAAGTCCCAACATCGTTTAGCAATGACAAAAAAGTCTACCCCTGGCCCTAAACATACATTCCAAGCAAATTGGCTTCGAAAATTGTCTTGGTCACTGTTTGACAACAACAAAATGACATACACTTTGTGCATAAAGCACAAAAAAAAAAATGCCTTTACTATCAGTAATTCTAATTATCGAACAAGTACTTTGACAAGAAATGCTGAGTTCAATGACCATAAATCTGTTGAAAGTTTTGTAAATATGTTGACTATTGTTTGACAGTTTTAAAAAGTTTGTAAAATATTCATGGTTGAATTAGAATGTTACGTCCTGTGGACTTGTTGTAAGAAGATAACAAGCAAATTTAAGAGTGCAAGTAAAATATAATTAGTTTCTGAAAATTAAATTCTGCTACAAATATATTTCTCTGTCCCAATATTTGTCCTTTTTGTCCCCACTTTTTTAACCCTAAAGGGTCCCTGTCCCCAACAGTAAAAATTCACGGTAGAACACTGTTTAAGTGTACATGTGCTTAAATACGGCTTATATTTAAGTATTTGCACACGCAGAGAATATTTGTTTCAGCCTTTTTTCAACAGTGGAGCAATACAAGGCCATCATGGCCCTCTTGTTATTATGGGCATTAACTCGCCGTGGTGTAATGGATATGGTGTCCCCCTAGCGACTGGTAGGTCACGGGTTCGATCCCCAACGTGGGAGCGTTCTTTAGATCTCCCCCAGGAAACAGACTCGAGAGCGTTTATATAAGCTTAAGTCTTTCGATGTGATAGAGCTAAAATAAATAGGTTTAAACTAACAGTACTCAAAATGGCTATTGAACCTAAATACAGTCAATCTTGTGGATGCGACCACTTGTATTAAGCGACCTTTGTCTTATGCGACCATTTTGAAATCCCACTGAGCTTTTTCGCTATATAATGATATTGTATTAAGCGACTTTTGTCTAACGCGACCAGCGACCGCTGATTTTTGTGTATTTTGATGTCCGAATCTTGAATTAAGCGACCACTAGGAGGTAAAAGTGGTTAATCTATTTATCTTTCAGAGACAAATGATTAATCTGTGTTAATTGTTTATCTAAGCCGATAAGATGTGCTACAGCTTAAATAGTTTACTATGTGGAATGTTAAGAGACAACGCCGATTTTTCTCGAGTATAGATAACAGGTGCAGAAACAACGCACTGTACGCAACAAACATTTCCTGAGAAGTGCGGAAAATAAACCATTAATTGGCAACATCTGTCGAAATCCGTACATTACCAATTCGTAATTATGCTAATTAGTAGATATTTGTTAGCCAATCACATTGTTATTTAGTTAATATATTTTCCAATCAGGTCTGGGTTTTTTTCAATTGATGTGTTTTAATTTTTCCAGCTCATTATGTATCATATTTCCTTAAGCGTACATGCAGAAATTAAAATGTCAAAACGAAAAGTATTAACGTTGAACGAAAAAATTCGGGTTTTGGAATTGTCAAAGAGTAAAAGTGCACGTAAAATTGCAGATGAGTTTGGAGTCGGTAAAACTCAAATTCAGAACATTCTTAAGCGTAAAGCCGAGGTGCTTGAAGACGTGGAAAATAATGTGTCAGGTGAAACAAACGCGAAAAATATTTCCTTGTCTATGTTATTTTTGCAAATAAATATGTACACACAATTCATTTATAATAAATGATAATTTATAATAAGTGAAAAAATAAAACACATCATAAGTAAAATATTGTTTATGTATTGTGTTTATATTCATTTTATTATAAAAGTTAAAATCATTGTTGACAATAGAGATTATCCTTCATATAGATTAAAATTGAGGGTAAGCATTCTTCTAGAATGGCCTTTTTTATTTTAAGACCATTTTATTAAGAGACCAATTTTGATTACTCCCTTGAGTGGTCTTTTAATACAATATTGACTGTAATTTCATTTTTTTAGCCCCTTGACATTTTACCTGTTGACCTCAAAATGGGAAGTAATATTCCTCTCCTCCCAAGTAACTACAGCAATATGCATGGTTCTAGGTGAAAGATTTCTCTAGAAAGGACCCAATCACATACCGACTGACCAACAGAATAGAGCTTAGTAATACATGTATACCCATTCTTTTTTTAAGGGGGGGGGAGGTGATTTTCACAGCTACAGATTTTCTTTATGGAACGAGCATAATGAAGCAAATTGAAATCAAATTGCTTCTTCGTGATGCGTACCTCAGCGAAAGTCTTGTTTTTCCACTCCGATGCAGCCAGTTGTTTTTGCACACTCAGAAACTTCTGGTAGGGTAGAATACAGTTCAGGGGCCAGGCATACATTGCACCATAGCGGGCCTTTGTTACCTGAAAACCAGTTTCAGTTATCGTTGATAGTTTGATTTATTACAGTTTCCATAAACATACTTTCTGAAAGCGCTTTTACATTTAGCACACATAAGGTCATTTACATTTAGCACACATAAGGTCATTTACATTTAGCATACATTAGGTCATTTATATTAAGCATACATTAGGTCATTTACATTTAGTATGCATTAGTTCATTTACATTTAGCATACATTAGGTCATTTACATTTAGCACACATTAGGTCATTAACATTTAGTATACATTAGGTCGTTTATATTTAGCACACATGATGTCATTTACATTTAGCATTCATTAGGTCATTTACATTAAGTATACATAAGGTCATTTACATTATGCAAACATTAGATCAATTACATTGAGTATATATTACATGTAGGTCATTTACATTTAGCAATCATTTGGTCATTTACATTAAGCACACATTAGGTCATTTACATTTAGCATACAATTGGTCATTTACATTTAGTATACATTAGGTTGTTTACATTATGCACACATTAGGTCTTTACATTTAGCACACATTGGGTCATTTACATTTAGCACACAATAGGTCTTTCACATTTAGCACAAATTAGGTCATTTGCAATCAGTATACATAAGGTCATTTACATTTAGCACACATTAGGTCATTTACATTTAGTACACATCAGTTCATTTACATTAAGTACACATTAGGTCATTTACATTTAGTACACATTAGGTCATTTACATTTAGCACACATTATGCCATTTACATTAAGCATACATAAGGTCATTTATGTTAAGCACACATTAGGTCATGTGCATTGAACACACATAAGGAGTCAAAATTAACAAAATGCTTTCACCCAAAAACAAGATTCTGCTTCAATTGAAATCACTGCAAGAAAGTGTTGACTTCTGACGTGCCATCAAAGTTGTATGCTCAAATTTGAGTTCACTATGATTTAAATAGGGAAAGATCATGAGATTCAATTGATTTTGCTAAAACTAAATGGGAACTGAATGTTGTATTATCTTAAACCTTATTTCATAAACACAAACTTTTACTATTTTTCTTCTGTATGGAATGAATTTTAGCATATATGATACTACATGTATACGTAAAGATTACAATTGTTGGAATTAGGAATTCCCTAGATGTATTAAATGATATTGTAATTTCGCCACATTGGTGCAGCTTTCCTCTCATTCCTTTTGAGCCAAACCCTGCTCCCTTTGTGTTCCAAGATCTTTCCCTATTTATGCATTATGTAGGGAATGAATATTTGACTTACCCAGTACCCTTTTGTATGCCTCTAGCACTTACCAAGCTAACTACACATCAGTGGTGACTAGCGTGGTACCAATGAAATAATTCTTTGAAAAGTAAATTTATTAAGAATGACAAGTATTATAATTAGCCTTTGGGACGACACTTTTAGCGCATGCAATAAGCCCAGTTTTCCAATGGCGAGGCTGTATTTTTTTAGGAGTAGAAAAGATTACCTTTTCATAAACCTCGGGCACAAGCCATGACAGATAAAGCTCAGCATTGACCAGCGTACTACCAATGAGCTTGATGTAAGCCTTCAGCTCGGACTTCTGGACGTCTGTTAGATCATCATTCAGCCCAAAACCCTGAAAATGCAACCACAGAAGTGTTGCTATGGAAATGGAAACAAAAGGTTACATACCAGGCCTTTTCCTGGCATCTACATGTACAGATCTGTTAAACTAACCCATTCACAAATTGAGAAAAAATCACCATGATATTTTTTTTTAGAAGTCTTATGACTATCTCATGATTATTTATCTCAATTTTATTTAAATTACATCTGACAAATTATATTACTATAATTAATATAATTTTGTTCTTTTAATTTTAACTGTAATTAAAGAGTTTTATTTAATCAGGTTTCCCCACATCAATGAACTCACGCGAGCATAAAAATTCCCAATCTCAAGACTGAAAGGACATGGACACGTGTGTCTGAAAGGACAAGGAGAAATGTGTCTGAAAGGACATGAACACATGTGTCTGAAAGGACAGGGAGAAATGTGCCTGAAAGGACATGGACACATGTGTCTGAATGGACATGGAGACATGTGTCTGAAAAGACATGAACACATGTGTCTGAAAGGACATGGACACATGTGTCTGAAAGGACAAGGAGAAATGTGTGTGAAAGGACATGGACACATGTGTCTGAAAGGACAAGGAGAAATGTGTCTGAAAGGACATGAACACATGTGTCTGAAAGGACATGGACACATGTGTCTGAAAGGAAATGAACACATGTGTCTGAAAGGACAAGGAGAAATGTGTCTGAAAGGACATGGAGACATGTGTCTGAAAAGACATGAACACATGTGTCTGAAAGGACAAGGAGAAATGTGTCTGAAAAGACATGAACACATGTGTCTGAAAGGACATGGAGACATGTGTCTGAAAGGACAAGGAGAAATGTGTCTGAAAGGACATGAACACATGTGTCTGAAAGGACAAGGAGAAATGTGTCTGAAAGGACATGGACACGTGTGTCTGAAAGGACAAGGAGAAATGTGTCTGAAAGGACATGGAGACATGTGTCTGAAAAAACATGAACACATGTGTTTGAAAGGACAAGGAGAAATGTGTCTGAAAAGACATGGACACATGTGTCTGAAAGGACATGAACACATGTGTCTGAAAGGACAAGGAGAAATGTGTCTGAAAGGACATGGAGACATGTGTCTGAAAAGACATGAACACATGTGTCTGAAAGGACAAGGAGAAATGTGTCTGAAAAGACATGGACACGTGTGTCTGAAAGGACAAGGAGAAATGTGTCTGAAAATACATGAACACATGTGTCTGAAAGGACATGGAGACATGTGTATGAAAGGACATGGAGAAATATGTCTGAAAGGACATTGAGAAAGGTGTCTGAAAAGACATGAATACATGTGTATGAAAGGATATGGACCATGTAACTGAAAGAACATGGGCATATTTCATCTAAAACCTACCCTGGTTTGTACATAAGCAACGATAGGCTCAAACTCTGAGACAAGGAATGGTCCTATGTGTATAAAAGGCACTCGTCCTGCAAAATAGAATGAGTACCAAATATATTATAATCATAAATATAAATATTTTCACATGAAATTTCGAAGTTATTCAAAAAGTGACTTTTTCGTAAAGACACAAATTAGCATATTTGTGATTTTTGAAAACAGAGAGGAATTCCCAGAGCCAATTTTCAAATCATTTGTTTTCTTTGATTCATAAACGCACTTAATCAACAAAAGTTAGTGCCCCATCAATGATAATGATTTTACAGTCCATTACACAATCCTTTGAATTCCAGTTAAAAAATTAAAGGGGCCTTTTCACAGATTTTGGCATGTATTGAAGTTTGTCATTAAATGCTTTATATTGACAAGAAACTGTCGGAGACGGGTGATGCTCCCCAATGGTTTTTTTTGTCACAATATTGCACTATATATTCAGATAAAAGGAAACGTCTTGAGGGGCATAACTTTGGAAAAAATAATACGATGGATGGTTTAGCAACTTAAAAAATTCAAAGGACCATAACTCTCTAAATAAATCATCTTACTAGAACCCACAAATAACATGCCCATTTCTTCCAGGTAGTTAAGCTTCCCATAAAGCTTCATTGAATTCCAGTCAGTAGTTGGGGAGAAATAGCCCAGACAAGAATTGCACTATATGAACAGTTTATAGGAAATTTCAAAGGGCCAGACCTCTGTGAAAAATCATCCGACCATAACCGGCTGATAATATGCACATCTCCTGTTGGTAGTGAAGCTTCCCATAAAGTTTCATTGAATTCCCGTAATGACTTGCTGAGAAATAGCTCGGACAAGAATTGCAATATATGTACAATGGAAAATTTCAAAGGGCCATAACTCTGTGAAAAATCATCCGACCAGAACCGGCTGATAATACCCACATCTCCTCTTGGTAGTGAAGCTTCCAATAAAGTTTAATTGAATTCTGGTCATTAATTGCTGAGAAATAGCTCGGACAAAAATTGTGCACGGACGGACACATGCACGGACAGACGAAGCGGCGACTATATGCTCCCCCCCCCCAAATTTTGGGGGAGCATAATAAATGAAAACTAGATCTAACAAGCTCCAGTGAACAAGAGCTGTCAGAGGATAGCGCGCTCGACTATTCGAGTGCTTGACAGTATAACGTAAGCCATCATGGAGAGGGGGGGGGGGGTATAATGTGGGTGTGTGATCATTTAAAAGATGATCTTTCAAAAAAAAGAAAACAAAAAAACAACCTGAGGGGGGGGTTGAGGGGGTGGGGGAGAGGGGGGTATAATGTGGGTGTGTGATCATTTAATATATGATCTTTCAAAAATAAGAAAAAAAGTTGGTTATTTTGCGTGGGGGTTGGGGGGGGCATGGGGGATGGTTTGAGTGGAGTGCATTGTGGTATGTCAGGAAAGTGTTGTTTTGTCAAACTTTAACATAGATTTATCAATAAAATGCATTTTCTAAGTATAAAAGGGGCCATAATTCTGTCAAAATGCTTGATACAGTTGTCTGCTCTTGTTTATAGGTTGGGGTCATGTTGGTAAACAAATATGCAAAATATGAAAGCAATATGTCAAGGGACGCAGGAAATATTTTGGGTAGTATACAAACTTTAACATAGATTTATCAATAATATGCATATACTAAGTATAAAAGGGGCCAAAATTCTGTCAAAATGCTTGAAACAGTTGTCTGCTCTTGTTTATTGGTTGGGGTCATGATGGTAAACAAGTATGCAAAATATAAAAGCAATATGTCAAGGGACAATGAAAATAAATGGGGTAGTACGAAAACTTTAACATTTGCTGCATATTCTAAGTGGAAAAGGGGCCATAATTATGACAAAATGCTTGATAGAGTTGTCTGCTATTGTTTATAGGTTGGGATCATGTTGGTTAACAAGTATGCAAAATATGAAAGCAATATGTCAAGGGACAATGAAAATAATTGGGGTAGAACGAAAACTTGAACATTTGCACGCTAACGCTAAGACAGACGGTCAAGCTGACGCCGGGGTGAGTAGGATAGCTCCACTATATATATTTAATATATCATAGTCGAGCTAATAAAAAAGTATCCCTCAGCAGGACTCGAACAACTGACTCCTCGAGTCCTGTAGAAGTCTACCACTTAGACCACTCGGCAATCCGTGCTCACACAATGACGTGTGTATTTTATACTTTATATAAGCAATCCTTGTAGTTTCGCACAATATAACGACAACAACAGAACTCTCCAAATTATTCAATTGTTTCGCGTTGCAACGCTTTATAATTTTCAGGTTTTAAAATCATCAAAAGATGCATATAATGGCTATTTTAGAGCATGGTAAATGTTCAGTATTACTGTTTCCTCACAAATATCATAACTTAAACGAAAATTTGCGAACCTGAAACAACCTTTTATTAATTTTTGTCAATTTACCCAAACATGAAAAGGCCCTTTAAGACTGGAATTAAGATATTTTGTGTTTCCCCTACAACATTCAACAAAAGAACATCATGTAAAAAAAATAAATAAATATATTAAACACAAAATGCTAAGAATTTTAGGACGAGACAAACAAATAAATGTTCCATATTGAGTGCAAACCTCAGAAACTTGTATCAATATCACTATTGTCAATACGTACTGTTATTTCTTAAGATTCATATACATCATTTTAAATACAATAAACAAACTACAGTGTTAAATCACTTTCTCACATTTAAATGAGCCGTGCTCTGAGGAAAACCAAAATCATTTCAAGTGTGTAAAGTGTAGTCCCAATTTCAAGTGTGTAAAGTGTAGTCCCAATTTCAAGTGTGTAAAGTGTAGTCCCAGTTTCAAGTGTGTAAAGTGTAGTCCCAGTTTCAAGTGTGTAAAGTGTAGTCCCAGATTTGTCTGTGCAGTGTGCAAAGGCTAATCTGAGACTACACTTCCACTTTTAGGGTATTCCTAGTTCTCTTCTCTTCTTAGTTAGGTAAGTCAAGTTTAGGTGGAGAGTGTTGTCCATGATTACTTGATTAGCCTTTGTGGACCACACAGGCTTATCTGGGACAACACTGGGATGCACACATCAATCCCCGATTGTCAAATGATTATCAAGCTCTTACAGCCATCTCATACCTGATGGGGACATTTCTTCTGCATTGATTTTTGGCACCGTAGAGAACTCCAGACCACACATGTATAAGAAAGTTTTCACACTTAGACTGGCCGCATAGTCGGGAAACGTTATCTGCTCAGCTGCAGATAAGAAAGGTCAGAAATAAAATCACATATGTTAATAAAATGAAACTTTTCAGGAGCAGTTTCTTATGGAGTTATGGACATCCTACTCATCATGTACAATAAAATTAGAATGTGTATATATTTTTTACAGCACTCCAGCTTGGATTTGAAAAGGGCAGGATACACTTTTGTACAAAGGGCATTATAGGGCAAATGGTCATATTTACCCTGTGGCATATATTTTTGATATAGCTTGTGTTATATAAACAAGAGGGCCATGATGGCCCTGAATCGCTCACCTGACCTATTAAGATCAGATGAAAACTATGACCTCTATTGTCTACACAATGTTTTTCTATGATTTGACCTAGTGACCTAGTTCCTGACTCTAGATGACCCAAATACAATCCCAATCCAGATTTCATCAAGATAAACATTCTGACCACAGTTCATAAATATTGGATGGAAACTGTGACCTCTATTGTCAACACAAGGTTTTTCTATTTATTTGACCTAGATTTTTACCCCAGATGACCCAAATACAATCCCACCCAGATTTCATCAAGAATTCTGACCAAATTTCATAAAGGTTGGATGAAAACTGTGATCTCTAATGTCCACACAAGGTTTTTCTATTATTTGACCTAGTGACCTAGTTTTTGACCCCAGATGACCCAAATAAAATCCCAACCCAGATTTCATCAAGATAAACATTCTGACCAAATTTCATAAAGATTGGATGAAAACTGTGACCTCTATTATCTACAGAAGGTTGTTCTATTATTTGACCAAGTGACCTTGTTTTTGACCCCAGATGACCCAAATACAATCCCAAACCGGATTTCATCAAGATAAACATTTTGACCAAATTTCATCAAGATTGGATGCAAACTGTGACCTCTACTGTCTACACAAACAAATTGTTGACGGACGGACGCACGGACAAACGCAGGCACGCACAACGGACGCCGGACATCACACGATCACATAAGCTCACAGTGTCACTTCATGACAGGTGACCTAAAAATATGTGTCGGAGATAAACATGAACAGTTGTGGTTAAAATCCCATAGAAACAAGGGCTGTTTGTAAAACATACATGCCCCCCTATATGGGCTATAAGTAGTAGTAGTAGTAGTAGAAGTAGTAGTAGTAGTAGTAGTAGTAGTAGTAGTAGTAGTAGTAGTAGTAGTAGTAGCAGTAGCAGTAGCAGAAGCAGTAGCAGCATTACAAGACCAATACTTAAGAATGATCAAATGGGAAAAGGTAACCTAGCACTGGCAGTAAATATGGGGCTCATTTACAGGTCAGATTTGGAATCTCTGCTGTAAAATGAGATTTTGAATGAATTAAAGGGAGGCAAATCTGTAATAAAAAGAACATGCATAAACCGTAGTTGTTTCCCTTGTTTGAACCATGCTAAATCCTTACAAGTTTGGAAAGAATTGGATGAAAAATTTGGACTTCATTGCATAAACACCATTTTCTCAATTCAAGGGGAGGTAATTCTGTACTTCATGGACCAATAATGCTTATTTTTTTTAGGGTTTGTGTCCTCATTGATATAAAGACACTGTGCAAATTTGGAAAGGATCGGACAAAAAATGTGGAAGATTTTTTAAAAGTTTTCACAAAATAGGCAAAAACGAATAAACATGCAAAGTTCAACGAGCTCCTGCGGCCATGTTTATTGACGAATCAAATTTCTTTGAACAACATTTTCAGGGGAGCCCTCAAAGGTCATCCCTGTGAAATTTTTTGAAAATCTGATGAGCGGTTTCTGACAAGAAGATTTTTTAAGGTTTTTACCATATATGGTCATGGCGGCCATCTTGGTTATGCGATCAAATTTTTTTTAACAATTCTTTTGTCCCATAACCTAGGGATGCTCCACATGAAATTTAGTTGAAATTGGCTCAATGGTTTAGTAGAAGAAGATGTTTACAAATTGTTTACAGACAGACAGACGGACGGCCGGACGGACGGACGCCGGACGCTGAGTGATCACAATAGCTCACCTGCTCAGGTGAGCTAAAAAGGTATCTTACATTTTAAATATTGTCAATATGATTGATAAAATTAGTTTCACTGTAAAACTTTGTAAATTTTATGTAACTTCAAGTAACACTTAATGCATAAATATGATGTCCGAAGGGGGCAGCGTGAAACCTTTGGGAAGCAGTCTGCTGCATCCTTCTGTTTAGGCTGGAGCACTGCATTTTATCATACAGTTTTTTTAAGGGATTGTTGTTGATGACGGTGGAGAAAATCAACATATACATTAGTGCATATTCTATAAAAACAAAGCATGTACTAAAATAGATTTTTTAAATGCCATTTGAAAAATATTATATTATATAAATCGTCACGAAAGTTCATTAGAACGAACTAAGTCTTGCAAATGTGTGCTGTATTTAAATGTAATAAATCTTTATATTTCATTTTCAACTTATAGAGCTGGATTAGAGACAAATTAAATGTTGAGAATATGTAAACCTTCATTCAGGAATTTTTCAAGTCCTATTATTAATATGGAAAAACATATACCTGTACTTTTTTCCACTTCAAGACCCAAATTCGAACAACAAAAAAAGTCTTTTCTGAAGGAAAATCAAGTCTAGGTGGAAAGTGTCGCACCTTATTAGCCTGTGCAGTCTGCACATGCTAATCTGGAATAACAATTGACACACATGCTGGTTTCCTGGCCTGGTTTCCCACAATGCGGCTCATTACATTTCACCTTACTTATTCTGTTGTTTTCATTTCATGTTATGGATACTTACAGGTATCTGAAGGGTGAACATATTAATATTGTTTCATTAATACATGCTTACCCTGATATTGTTGGTAAAGTTTGACATTATCTGGCCACCGCTCTGTAGCTGAAAAAAAAAAGAAACAAAGAAATGAGTACACAGATGCCCCCACTAATGGAAACCAGAAACATAAGTGAGTGCTGGGAGAAAAGGCATTATGGGAATTTATTATACAAGAGGGCCAAGATGGCTCTAGTTCGCTCACCTGAGAGGAGTCGGTTCATTCAATCTTTACCAAATGTCAAACTTTACCTAGATATTTTTCGGACAAACATCCTGGTCAAGTTTCATCATTATTGAACCAAAACTCTGGCGCATGGAGTGTTTTTATTTTTGTAAGATTTGACCTGGTTACCTATATTTTTGAGTTGACCCCCCTAACCAAACATCAAACTTTGCTTACAAAAAATAATTATGACCAAGATTCATAAAATCCGAAACAAAATTGTGACCTCTAGAGTGTTTACAAGGATTTTGTATAATATAATGAAAATTTGGACAATCTAAGGGCAATAATTATGGCATTTATTATGTGATTTTGCTCATTATCAAACTTGACTGAGATCTTTCAGCAACTTTGATAAAGAATGCTTGAGAAATGTGAATGCTAGAGTGTTTACAAACCAAATGTGGACGGATGGACGGCGGACAAAGACCAATCCAAAAACCTCACCTGAGCAATGAGGTGAGCTAAAAAGTGTGTTTCACCGATCTGAGCCATTTTTCAAATTGTCTGAGAAATCAATAAAACCAATGTATTGACTAAGTTTTACGATGATTAGGCAAAAAATGTGACTTCTATAGTGTTCGATCACAAGGTTTCTCTCTAGTCACATAAGGAAAACTGCCCCACCGCCCTGGCAGCCATGTTTTTTTTACCGATCGAGACCATTTGCGAACTCATCTGAGATATATATAAAACAAATCTTTTCACCAAGTTTCATGATGATTGGGCAAATAATGTGACTTCTAGAGTGTTCACAAGCTTTTTTTACTATAAGAAAACTACCCCCCCCCCCCGGCAGCCATGTTATTCAACTGACCGGAACCATTTTCAAACTCAACTCGTGTATCAAGGAAACAAATGTTCTGACCAAATTTCATGAAAATTGGGCCAAAAATGTGACTTCTAGAGAGGTCACATGTTTTCACTATAAACATATAGAGAAAAATGATCCGCCCACTGGCGTCCATGTTTTTTCACCGATCGCGACCATTTTCAAACTAGTCCGAGATATCAATAAAACCAATGTTTTGACCAACTTTCATGATGATTGGGCAAAAATTGTGACTTCAAGAGTGTTTACAAGGTTTCTCTATAGCCAAACAAGAGGGCCATGGGCCCTTAGGCCCTCACCTGAGACCCAAAGGAACTAAACTTTTCTGGGAAGGTGGAGTTCAAATTATGAAAGTACTTTATGAAACATAAATATCATCATAAGGTTCACAAGAAGAAATTCGCCTCTCCTGAAAACCATGCTCTTCAGAGCACCGGAGCCATTTTCAAAGTAAATCAAGATATTATAGGAACATAATTTATGTTCTCAGCATGTTTCATTAAGATTGAACTAAAATGTGACTTATAGAGAGTTCACAATGTTTCACTATAGCAATAAAAAGAAATCTGCCGCCCACCTCAGGGCCTTACTTTTAAACAAACTGGAACTATTTTCAGACTCACCTTGCAATGATATTTCCTAATAAAACACAAATCTTTGATAATCACACCAAAACTACCGACCTGACATCAATAAACTGTGTGCCATAACAATTTGTGTTCTCCTCTTATCAGTCTGAACGTCTTTGATGTGAGTTCCCAGCTGGGGCCTATTTCTAGGGACTAAGGGCTTTTAAGCTGCAAGCCTGTTACATCACATAAACAATTCAGGCACAGTCAATAGAACATTAATTAGTTGCTGATAAGCAGGTGGATGAATGGGATCAATGGAGAAATAAGAGTGCATTCCTGACAAGCCATGCATTCATGATGATTGGACAAAAAATGTGACTTCTGGAATGTTCACAAGCTTTTTTTAATATACAAATATTAGGAAAAAGACCCCCCCCCCTGGCGGCTATGTTTTTTTACCGATCCAAACCATTTTGGAACTCAACTGTCGTATCTAGAAAACAAATGTTCTGACCAAATTTCATGAAGATTGGACCAAAAATGTGGCTTGTAGAGTGTTCACATGTTTTCACTATATATATATATATATATATATATATGTAAATATTGAGAAAACTGCCCGGCCCCCTGGCGGCCATGTTTTTTCACCGATCTGGACCATTTTCAAACTCATCCAAGATATCAATGAAACCAATGTTTTGACCAGGTTTAATGATGATTGGGCAAAAATTGTGACTTCTAGAGTGTTCACAAGGTTTCTCTATAGCCATATAAAAATGATATAAGGAATACTGCCCCGCCCCCTGGCGGCCATGTTTTTAACGGACCGGAACAATTTTTTAACTCAACCAACATATCATTAAGACAAACATTTTGACAAAGTTTCATGAAGATTGGGCATCAAATGTGACTTCTATAGTGTTCACCAAGTTTTCCTTTTGTTTGACCTAGTGACTTTGTTTTTGATCCAGCATGACCCAGTTTCGAACTCAGTCAAGGCATCATTGAGACAAATGTTCTGACAAAGTTTCATGAAGATCGGACAATAAATGTGGCCTCTAGTGTGTTCACATGGCAAAATGTTGACGACAGACACACGACGGACGCCGGACAAAAGGCGATCCCAAAAGCTCACCATGAGCAAATTGTGCTCAGGTGAGCTAATAAAAAATAACAAAGGGGAAATACTTCTAAAAGAGCACGCATTAAGGTTCTTGTGTGATATATATATCCCCTCATGATCTACCTACCGATGAAGTTTCACATTGATACCTCTTTTGGTTTTATCATATGCGCCTGACAAAATGTTAATAGAAACAAGATTCTCCGTTCAATAAGCCTCTTCAGTATCAATTAATAGGCCTACATAAATATGTCTTAGTCCGAAATAAAGTCAATGCCAAGCTCACAGGTAGGTGATTTGAGTTTGATGAGTGTTTATGGATGTGTTAAACCTCTTTAAGAATTAGTATTGATGTTAAGTTGGGTTAACCAAGAACTTTGATCTTCTGTTGGAAGTCCAATGAAGGTCAGTGGTCCAAAGAAGGTTTATGTCAAGGTCAAAATGAGGTCAGGTGATGTGGTTAATTTGAAAATGTTCATACGGGCAAAAGCCCGTATAGCAGCGTTGACAGTTAATACATATGGAAATTTAGACAAAAACAATATGCATAGGGATGCATCTAAAAAAAAATTGCCACGCAACATATATTTTCGCGATGCAATTATCTCCCTTGAATACTTATCTTGTCCATGTTTTGCCTCCGTTTGTTTAGTTACGAATTTATTTTATCCGATTTATTCAATATCTTAATGTTATCATTATCCTCACAAATCAATAAATAAAACTGTTTAAAAAACTGATTCGCTGAATTCATGAACATCTGTGTTGATTTCGAGCTATCAAATTTTTTAATGGGAGCTAACCACTGCGCATACAGCGTCCAGTGTTTACTTGTCAGAATTCGTGACGCATTTTCCAATCGCTCTGAGACAGCAGTTTTGACGTATGATCATGAGCAATATTCTGGTAAGTTGTGGTTGTTATCCATCAGAAACACATTTATTCACAAAATTTAACGATATTCCGATTTAACTTTTTAGTTTTTTAGATTATTTTAAAAGTATTTACACCGCGTCTGCTCGCAATTTGCTGATATCCCAAAAGGTTACATATCACTATATAAAATTGAGGGCTTTAACCACAAAATCTAATACCGTTTGATTTTAGTACCAAAATCTTTCGTAACAAATCTCCCAGATTTGAAATCAAAAACAAAACCAATACATTTATTAATTGTCTGCATCATTTATCAAATTTTAAGATATTTGTTGGTTTTCTGTTTTTTAGAAGCTGTTCTGCCAAGGCAAGAGCTGGGCATCAAACAAGCCATTCTATCGAGCAACACTGACAGTTTTGGTTTCCAGAAATCAACAAAGGAGGGATTCCTGAACTATCAAAGTTTCCAAGCTATACACACAGTTATTAGCTGTGGTGATCTTATTTATTGGTTCTGTTGGTTTACTTAGATGGAACCTGTGTGAACTTTTATAGAACTTTGAAAAGTCTATATCTGTCTATCTATAAACAAACATCAGCTATGGCATTATACGCTCAGATGTGCAAACATTGTCAAAGGGTTGTAAAATTAACAATTTGAAGGCAATTATGCTGAAGAACAATAAAGGTTCCCATGCACATTTAGTCTGTATATAGACGAGTGTCTGCCAATACATATCAAACTAGTAATACAAAACTTACCACAAGTATGTAAAAGCACCAAGTACCTGTTGTGATCATTTTTAATAAGATAGTGTAATTCTAAACAGTAGGAAATAGCTTGTTTTGTTAATGCATAATGCCATTAAAGTCTCTTTAACGCTCAAAATGAACAAAAAAATTGTAAAGTATTTCGTAAAATAAAGTAAACACCTACACAATCAGTGTTCCTTATAGCAATAGCCACAATTTCAATGCTAGATGTGGTCTGATTACATAGATTTGTGTAGATACAAAATGCTTGTTTTATTTATTTGTGACACAATTAATTCCATTTTAATTTCCCGCGAAAATATATATTCATACGACCCACGAACACCATGTTAGTGTTTATGTGTCGTATAAATAGATATGCAAAACAATAATGCAAACGAGCATTTTGTATCCACAATTATCTATTTTAACAGACCACATCTGGCGTTGGAATTTCGGCAAGTGCCATAAGGAACACTGATTTTTAATTGGTTAAGTTTATTTTACGAAAAATTGTACCAAATTTTCGTTGATTTTGAGAAGTAATGTTACTTTAATATGATTTCCTTTCTATTGTGTATTTAATAAATTGGTTGTTACTTGTTGTTCCATGATAAATGTTTTATGCACTAGTAAAAAACCGGCATTGTAAATTTTGTAAAAGGTAACAAAATGTTACTTCATTGATTCCACAGTTTTTCAAAAGATAAAATCACTTTTAAATTTCATATAATATGTAAGTATTCTTGTAAGTTGATGACAGTGTTTTAGTATTACTTATTGTGCAACTATTATTTTATGTGCAAATGAATGATGTGAAGTGTGTTGTATCGCCACACAATACCACATACCTTTTTATATATGTACTGAATATATATATATACTTACATCATGTACATGTTTCTGCTAAAGGCTTAGCCAAGAAAGACAATGACTGACATATAAATAAGCTCAAATGATTACTGATAATCTATGTTTTATTGTATGTGTTATTTGAATGTTTAAATAAAAAAATATGGATGATATAACATAATGTTTATTTGCATTCAAATTGTAACTATACAGCCACAAACTAAGTGTATGCAGTTAAGACTGTGATCTATAATGAATTGCTACAAAATGGCTAGTTTTTTAGTGGCAACAAAAAGAAAGAAAATTAGAATCCTGCAAGATACCTGTATTTATGAGCTATTTTAATTGCAAAACAAGTATGCTGTCTTTCTGTTCCACATAATTATACATTGATAATTTAAAAAAATCCTGTCAGTCAAAATTAATTTGAAATATCATATTACATGTATTTTGATTTAATATGTTAAATCAGTGTATGGTAAAATCAACTGCTTTAGCAAGCTTAAGTTGAATTGAGACATTTGCTGAAACAAACTGTTTCCTGGGTAGGACTAGTACCTAGTGTCTCTATGGTGATCTAAAGAACGCTCCCACTTAAGGGATCAATACAGAGACCTCCCAGTGACTTAGCAGACACCATATCAACTATACCGCAGCCATCTAACCAGTAGAAATTCAAAATTATAAAATGCCATATCTTAAAGCTAGGAACATGTTGCTCGTTTGAAGATTATAATTTTTGGATGTTTTACTTTATTATTAAAACAACTATAATATTTTGAACACAATAATGTCCATATATTAATAAAAAATACATGGTTATCAAAAAAGCTTTTGCCCGCAAATTAGGTAACACCTATAACAGCGATTTTCCTCCTTCTTTATAAAGTATCGGTAAACGGTACTTTCCCAATCGAGCGAAAATTCCCAAATTCCCAATCGGCATCTGAAAAAATCCCAATCGGCGTCCGAATTTTTTCTCAAAATCATCGAAATTTTCGTAACAAAACCCAACTTTCGGCGAGCGAACAAAGAAAATCGTATAGTTGTGTGTAACCACGCGCTCAATTAATTTCGGGTTTTATTATTCAGCGCGTGCAATCAATAGAGTCGTTACTGTTTCTGGTTCTTTTGTCAGGCAGCCAGCGTACTGTTTTACGTCGGTTTGTAACCTTGCCTCTGTGGAAAGGGTGATCAGTCTAATGAACAATCTTTGCACAAACAATCGGAACCGTCTACCACAGGACATATTGACAGCACTAATGATGCTGTGCAGAGAGGGATGCCAGCAACTGATAGATGATCAAACATCAAAGATTGTTGAAATTTTCAAAAAAATGAAAGACAGAGACATTGCTTTACAAGAGATTAAAACAACTTGTAATTGATTTTGTGTGTTCTTTATAATATTTTGTAATTTATATCAACTTTATTACTTAATGGTCATTAAGGCTCGATTGGTCATTGTCGGCTCGGGTACTACTTACATGTACCCCGGGAACTCTTAAGTATACTTACATGTACCCCGGGTACGGTAAATATACTTAATCGTACCCGGTTGATATTAGACTGTACCCAAGTATTTCCGCCCCAAATCCGATGTCGTAAAACGCGCTACCGATTATCTTAAATTAAACTTCTCTTTTTAAAAAATCTGCATCAACATGCTTTTTGAGTATGAGTTTCGATAATATAGATGCCATTTTACAGAAAATTGACATAATATATGTAAATATAATTAATTCCAAAAAATAGCCGACAACGACCAATTTAGCGTTAAATTTCCCATGTACGATTAAGTATATTTACCGTACCTGGGGTACATGTAAGTATACTTAAGAGTACCCGGGGTACATGTTAGTAGTACCAGAGCGGACAATGACCAATCGAGCGTCATTAAGGCATGCCTGCAAATGATTATTTTAATGGGTATGTTCAATAAAGTATGAACTGTATGATGTATTCAATTAGACCCAAACTTCACGACGCCATTTTCCCAATTTAAGGATTTCATGACTCAATTTTTCCCAATTGGACCGGTACGGGTACTTTTCCCAATTCGACAAGGAAAATCGCTGTATAATCATTTCACATCAAAGTTGATGGGCATTAGAACTGATGTGAGACGAAATGTGTCATATAGAGTTATTAAGAATCTATACCTCATGACGAGATCTGAGTTCAAAAGTAGGTAAATGTCAAGGTCAAAAGGAGGTCAACCTTTGGTGATGTTCGTGTATAAAACAGTTCATAAACATCCATGAAAGTATAAAAACATTCTCCATGTAAGTAAACAAGCTGTATGGAAGGCATCATTGAAGGAAGTAAAATCTACATTTTCATCTTACAACAGTGTGATGTAAGGCAGATGGGTTCTGACTGAACAATACAATTATGTCCGAAATCCTGTTTTGTCCGAATTTGATAACATTTGTTAAGTTATACATAATATACATTTTGAATATTTGTATCTTGCCAAGGCAAAATATATGTAAACCTGTTTGCAACAAATACAATACGATGTTTGCTATACTCACCGCCCATTTCTATTTTCACAGCTTCCATCAGCATTTCCAGGGTCAATGCTATTTTTTTCTTTGACAGCGGTTATAGAGCAGAACGGACTAAAACATATCGGGCTATTTGAAAAAATAACACATGCGGAGCGATAGGTATACCAACATGTTGAACAACAAATTATTCACCCGCGTTGAAGAGAATAATGTCTGGCCTCGCCATATGGGTTTTCATTCCGTTCATAGGTCCACCATAAAATTTGCTGCACGGCATCCACGCTGTAATGCACGATTGGTCATTGTCGGCTCGGGTACTACTTACACGTACGCGGCCAATCAAGACTGTACTCGTTCATTGAAAAAACTTCCTTTAAACGCTTTTTGAGCAGGAGTTTCCATAATATAATGGCAATTTTACAGAATATTGACATAAATATGTACATAATTAATTTGAAAAAAAGCCGACAACGACCAATTTAGCGTTATAATTCCCGGGTACGTTTTAGTATATTTTCCGTATCCGGGATACATTTAAGTAAACTTTAGAGTACCCGGGGTACATTTAATTAGTACCCGAGCCGACAATGACCAATCGAGCCAATGTGATGACAGCAGCTTGCCAGTACACATAAATAAGATACCCTTCTTTTGCTGTGGGGTCGGGTTTTTAAACAAGGAAAAAAGTAGACTGAGCCTCAAGCTCGACTATTTCACATCAGCATAGACTGACGTACGTAGAAAAATCGCCGCGTTCATAATTATTCATGTGTTACATTATCGTCTACATCGTTCCTCCTAATTTAATAAATGTCTTTGTCCACTGAAACGATGCCGTTATATGGTTGCACTGTCATACATTTTAAGATATGCTAATATGGAGAAAGAGAAAATGATGGCAGCTGTCAAGTCTACAAGTTACTATGTTTATACTGAGTAATGTAATAAAGCTAATTTGCCCTGTAAATAATATTTAAATTTGGATCCATGCATGATTAAAAATACCTAACTAAAGCGCTAAAAATGTTATGGCATATGTTTGTTTAAGGGAAGGCTTTGAAATCTGAAAACAGTACAAGATTTTAAAAAGCCATCAATTTGTTGCATTTTCTGTTCCAATGCTGTGCTCCATGTTATATAATTTTCGTTATATTTGTTCGTGCTATATGTTATTTCCATGGAAATCAAACAGATTTTTTCAGTATTCCGTTGAAAAATGACTGCTTATAGCTTTTTCTTACAGTAGAAAACCATGAGTGATGACCGAGATCATGAACCATATAAGAAAAAAGTTAAATTACTTTATTGCAGTAGAAATCTGCGATGATTCAAAATTCATCAAATTCATCCCAACGCGTGTGATTCATTAATCAGGAAAGGAGTGTTCATTTTAACAGATTCGTGCAGATCAACGATAAAGTTCAGCCTCAAACGAGGGAAAACTTCAACTTGGAAACACTCTGATTAAAAGAGTCCAGTAAGACAACTGAAAAAAGTAAATCAATGCATTAGCGCGAAGTGTTTGTATCAGATTTTAAAATGCTAAGCACATACTGCAGGAGGACGTTTTAATTTCTCGTAGCATGTCATTCCAGAGAATGATGATAAAAAAATGGTCCCTTGTAGATTATTTTTTAGAACAGAGATCTGTTCTGTAAACTGTTTCGTGAAACTGATATTTGTGTTGAAAAGGGGTAGCTGTTTTGTTCCATTAGTAATAAATAGCCGGATATGTATGAATAATATCATTGTCTTGTGATCGTATAAAAGGAAGAAAGCGTTGTGTCTAGATCTGAATCTACTACTAGTATTTCAAATCTCAATGTATCAAAACAACATATATGACATCAACGTCACGCGTTCCGCGCAATGGCGCGAAAGCGTCGTAACATGTACAAATTCCCAACATACTCGGGGCCGCAAAATGTGAATGCACACATAGAAATACAACAATATGCACTTAAAATATCGAAGCATTAAACAAATAATTTTATTAATTCAACATATATATTAAATCAGTTACGAAAATGCATTTTAAACTAAACGTTTTTATCACGATTATTGTCTTTCGCTACAACATTTATCAGTCAATTTATGTTACTGTTTCGTCTCCGACCTCCAATGGATATACATGTAGTTTGGTGATTGGGCGATTCGTTATTCCCCCGACAGTCCGAATGTTTGCGGCTCGTACTAGTCCGTCGTTGCCTTGGATGAGCGCCTAGACCCTTGCCAATTTCCATCGTCACCGTGGACCTTCATCGTGTACCATGACGCTGTCGCCGACTTTAATCGTCTGCTCATTACGCCCGGAAATCCGCTGGTTTTCGCGTAAAGCTGTGAGGTATTCTCTTCTCCATATGCAGCGGAAATCGTCGATGAGTTTTTGCTTCATTCGCGCTCGTTTGGAAATGTTCTCTCTGGGGATGATTTTTTGAGAATGCAAATCCACGTCACGGCTGTAGGGTAGCACTGTGATTCGGCGACCGGAAACAAGATGAGAAGGGGTCAGCGGCTGCAAGTGCGCGGTGCTGATGTAGGTCAGGGGTCGATCATTTATAACAGCTTCTATTTCCGTGATCACAGTCGATAACGTATGGTAGTCAACGTAAGAGCGTCCTAGCACTTTCTTGATAGACGTTTTCGTTACCCCAATCAAACGCTCCCACCAGCCTCCATATCATGGAGCACGTTTGATGATGAAGCACCACTCTGTTCCTATTCTGCTAAGTTCCGTATGGATTCTCTCGGACGCGAAAAGAAGCTTACTTTGGTTCGCTGCACCTACAAATGTTGTTCCATTGTCTGAAATCATCATCCGCGGTACTGATCGTCGACTACAGAATCTGCGATAGGCTTATAAGAACGTCTCTGTGGACAAATCGGGTACCAGCTCCAGATGCACTGCACGTGTGAAAGCACATGTAAACAGGCAAATGTATGCCTTCGTGTCCTGACCGTCTGTACCACGTACCCGTAACGCTCCGGAAAAGTCAACACCAGTCACAGTGAATTGGTCTGCTTCTTCCACTCTCACGGCGGGTAACGGTGGTGGATCCGGTGCAAAGTATGGCTTGCCTACAACTCTTCTACATGGCACGCATTTGTTAAGCACATGCTGTAAACATCGTCTAACTGCATGAATCCAGTATTTCTGACGTATGAAAGTCACTGTCGAGTTTGGACCAGAATGTAGAATTCTTTCATGAGCGTCCATCACCACTAGTCGAGTGAATGCATGTCTCTGTGGTAATAGATACGGAAACTTCAGTCTCTGTAACCGGGTCATTATGTATACGTCCTCCACATCGCAGTAAGCCCCTATCATCAATGAACAATTTCAGTTGTTTCACCAGTGGCGCTCGTGAATGGCCATCTCGAAGACATTGAATTTCTTCTTTATATGAAGAGAGTTGAACACTCGATATCCATACTTTCTCTGCATTAAGTAGCTCAGATGCGGTCAATGATCTAGACTGTGATAGGTTTTTGTTCTTTCTTGATAAATCGTAATACATATGCTGTCACGCGCAGTAACTGCTGTTAACTACTGTATTTCGCCATGCAAATCATCGCTTCAACTCCATGAACTTCCTGTTGATCTGGTTCAATAACCGCTTGCATTGACGGATGGCAACATGTTTCTGCCACGCAGACAGCTATCTGTGTTCTTGGGTTCCCATGCCGGCCAACTTCCGGGATCCATTACCCAACGCGGTCCTTTGACCCAAAGATCGCTTTGCATGAACTGCTCTGCTGAGATTCTGCGGGTTAACAGGTCGACGGGATTATCTTGTGTTGGACAATATCGCCACTCATGATTTGGTAGAAGTGAACTTATTTCATCAAAACGGTTTTTCACAAATCTTGGTAGAGCACGTGTAGAAGCTAACCAGTGCAAGACTATGGCACCAAAATGTCTTGTGATCGTATAAAAGGAAGAAAGCGTTGTGTCTAGTTCTGAATCTATTTCAAATCTCAATGTATCAAAACAACGTACTCACATATACTAGTATGACGTTAACGTCACGTGACGTTCCGTGCAATGGCGCGAAAGCGTCGTAACATGTACAAATTCCCAACAATCGTATAGGGGTGAATCATATTGGGACACATCGCTTCTTGTACTGTCACCTCTATTCAATGAAATAACAACATTGTTGTTTTTCAAGATGATAATTTCATGATAAATGTAGGTTTTAAATGGATTTCAAGTGATTTCATAGTGAGAATTATTTTACATAATATAAATAAATGATAACGACATTATGTTATTCAATGACCCTTTGCTGCATATGCCGTTGCAAACCCACGTTCACCTCCTTACATATAATATTTCCGGGATCCTCCACAAGATACTTTTGCGCAAAAATTGTTTGCTGATTCACAGTGTTTAGTACTCGGTTACTTAATCAGG
The DNA here is from genome assembly GCF_020536995.1 of Dreissena polymorpha. NCBI lineage: Eukaryota > Metazoa > Mollusca > Bivalvia > Myida > Dreissenidae > Dreissena > Dreissena polymorpha. The sequence goes on from NC_068369.1 coordinate 48,105,482, forward strand.
GAAGACATAATCGACTGTCGATAAATGTTGTAAACACAGTATTGCTTTCACGATAAGAAAATATTCACTTCCGAAATAGAATGGTGTCGTGATAATAGGGAAATCGGTGAATTATCTAACCGCAATGTTTGGCATACTCGGTCAGCCCGTCTGGAAATAATTCCGAATGGACTGTGAAAATTTGCCAGATTGCTATAAATAACACAGTTTGACTTCTATCGTCTATTTCCTATCGAAAAGTATTGTGCTTAGATGTTCCATTTACAAGGCGTTATGAGATTTTAAAAGCCCTGCGTCATGCAAAAATGGATCTTATGTCATTCTGCCAGCGTTGCTATAGCCAAGTCTGCATTTCGCAGTGTGTTCAGGGGATCTTCTATGAGACCATAAAGCCTATTGTGATTTTACAGCGGACAGTGTAGCTCCTGACCATACAGCGCAGACTGTCTTGAGCTACGCTGGCCGAAACGCCATTAGACCCATTGCCAAATGATGCAACTCTGAAAGTGTGAATTTGAATGTGTAAACAAAATGCGTGTTAATAAAATTTGAAAATACCATATACCATATAAGGGTCTTGTTGCTTAAGAACCAGAATAAACTTGCGTCATAAATTACATTTTAATTCAAGAATAAAATTAGCCAATCATTAGTATTTAAAACGTAAATGACCAACGTTTTTTTTAATGTATTATTTGTATTATAGGCCATGCTTTTAAATTCACATAAAATTATTTTTAATTGTTATGCATAGACATGGTGCATACATTACAAATAACAGCACTTCATTATAAATATTTATTGAACGGGCTATGAACACATATAATGCTAATGACACAACTCATTTTTATTTATATAATACATAATTCTACTTGTTGCATGTTAACACGGTTGTAATTAACTACATAAATATACTTATGTATACATATTAATAAACAAGTATATTTATGATTTACAGTATATTAACGATGCAAACGACACTCATATTTAAAACTCACAAACACTTCATTACAATTATATTTACCATAGACACCAAAATTTGTAATAAATCATTTTAAACATATTTGATCATATTTATTAACCTACAGTAACATAACATCCATTATATACATCATTCAAAGTTGATATTCAATATCATACCAGGTATGCGAATTAACACATACTGATCATACCAGGATCAAAGAAAGCGATACTCCTTTCATTTTAAATACGCCGTTTGTAAAGGGGACCGGTTTGACACGTTGAAGCCACATTGAAAGGGAGTTAACAGCGAAAATCCACACTAAAGTCTAAATCAGCGTTCAAAAACATTTACTGTTTTCTTTCAATTTTCAGTTATATCAAGCAACACGTCTGTAAAAATGATGCAGGTATATCACTTTGTATTGTATTTACACATTATTACATAACCACTTATAGGCAACGCTTTTTTACGGCAACTTGTTAAGAAAATGAACGATGTTATCATGATTATCCTTTCCCTCCCAAGGTAATAAAAGGTTTAAAAATAAATAACAAACTGAATCAGGCCGAATACTCGTTAATATAATACAATACTTTCATATTGGAGAACTTTTTCATGTGTTGACTTGTGATGTCTTTGACACAATATAGATTGGCGAATAACAACATTGCAAGTAGTCAGTTCAAAAGCCTGAAAGTGAAAGGAGCCTTTTTACAGATTTTGGCATGTTTTGAAGTTAGTTATTAAAAAATAAAATGCTTTATATTGATAAATGTAAACATTAAATTTTAAAAGCTCCAGTAAGAAAACAAAAATAAAAATTAAAAAAGGAAAATAAAAGAAGCCCGCAGCAGGGCTCGAACCAGTGACCCCCAGAACCCTGAAGTAAAAACGCATTCTAAGCCAACTGAGCCATCCTGCCAAGCATAAATAAAATGTGTATTTTATACTTTATATAAGCAATCTCCGTAGTTTCACAAATTTAAACGACAACAACAGACTCTCCAAATTATTCAATCGTTAAGCGTTGCAACGCTTTATAATTTTTAGCTCATCTATTTTTTGAAAAAAATTATGAGCTATTGTCATCACCTTGGCGTTGGCGTCGGCGTCCGGTTAAGTTTTGCGTTTAGGTCCACTTTTCTCAGAAAGTATCAATGCTATTGCATTCAAACTTGGTACACTTACTTACTATCATGAGGGGACTGGGCAGGCAAAGTTAGATAACTCTGGCATGCATTTTGACATAATTATGTGCCCTTTTTATACTTAGAAAATTGAAAATTTTGGTTAAGTTTTGCGTTTAGGTCCACTTTTCTAAGAAAGTATCAATGCTATTGCATTCAAACTTGGAACACTTACTTACTATCATGAGGGGACTGGGCAGGCAAAGTTAGATAACTCTGGCATGCATTTTGACAGAATTATGTGCCCTTTTTATGCTTAGAAAATTGAAAATTTTGGTTAAGTTTTGTGTTTAGGTCCACTTTTCTCAAAAAGTATCAATGCTATTGCATTCAAACTTGGTACACTTACTTACTATCATAAGGGGCCTGGGCAGGCAAAGTTAGATAACTCTGGCATGCATTTTGACAGAATTATGTGCCCTTTTTATACTTCAGGTTTTTTTTTCCACTTTTTGGGAAGATAGCCCATGGCTTTGGAATTGGGAATTTTATCGGCATTTTCATGAAATTGGGAAAATAAATTCATAGCCTTTTTTTCCACACGAAAAGTCCACTGATTAGGGAAATACTAAATTTGATTTAACTCTTTATAATCATTCAAATTAAAAGAAAAAAAATCATATAATTGTTAAATGTAATTGAATAAAAATTGAGATAAAATACACATAAGACTTCTTTCTAAAAAAAAAAAAAAAAAAAAATTTTTTTTTTTTTTTTTTGGCAATTGGGAATTTTTTTCCACATTTTGGGAAAAAAGTATACTTTTTGGGATTGGGAACATAGCCGAATTTCGGCTATAAAATCGGGCCAAAAAAAACCCTGTACTTAGAAAATTGAAAATTTTGGTTAAGTTTTGCGTTTAGGTCCACTTTTCTAAGAAAGTATCAATGCTATTGCATTCAAACTTGGAACACTTACTTACTATCATGAGGGGACTGGGCAGGCAAAGTTAGATAACTCTGGCATGCATTTTGACAGAATTATGTGCCTTTTTTATACTTAGAAAATTGAAAATTTTGGTTAAGTTTTGTGTTTAGGTCCATTTTATTCCTTAAGTATCAAAGCTATTGCTTTCATGCTTGTAACACTTACTAACTATCATAAGGGGACTGTGCAGGCAAAGTAATGTAACTCTGACTGGCATTTTGACAGAATTATGTGCCCTTTTTATACTTTGAAAATTGAACATTTGGTTAAGTTTTGTGTTTAGGTCCACTTTATTCCTACAGTATCAAAGCCAGAGGTTCTGAAATATTTTATGAGTCAACTTGTCCACGGACAAGTTGGACCCACAAATTCACTTGTCTGTACCAAAGAAGTACTTGTCCGTACTTTTAAGATAAATAAAGGAACACATCATTACTAATTAAGCAAATAATACAAAAATACACTTTTGTTAAGTTCTATTTTTGATTATATACATAGTTAACTAGAAAATACAAGCAAGATGTGCAAACAATTAGAACACGTTTAAGTCACATGATACAGGGCCCTCACACTACTTTGGGGGAAGGGGTCCGCAGCCCTTAGGAGGGGGAATTTTCGCGGCGTTTCCCTTTTTGGGGGATTTATTTACTTACTTTCTCATTATTACATTTGTACATGTTTGCACTATATTCATTGCATTTTTCATAAGTTAGTATGTTTGAAAAGATTAAATTGAAATAGAATTGAGATATAATAATCATGAGACACATCTTTCTATAAAAAAAAAAAAAAAAAAAAAAAAAAATTTTAGGGGGAATTTTTCCCCCTAAAAGGGGAAAAAGTATACTTTTCAGGTGGGGGACTGCCGCTGAAATTCGGCGGCAGATTTGATAGATTGAGGGCCCTGTGATACCATCTCGGATATTTAATAATCTCAACATGACTAGAAAATTCACTTGAAATAAAATAATCTCCGCTAAATATAAGTATATAATTATCCGCTTATAAAGGAAACTCCTTACAAAGTTTACATTTACACACACCCGTAACGTTTTCAATCCAAGGAAATTCAATTAGCCAAGACTCAACAAATTCTCGTTTCCGCTTGGCGTCGTATGCTTTATCATATTCATACTTGGCTTTTCTCTTCTTTTCCGAAGCTAAACTGATTTATCATTGGTGTGATTAGCGTCATGGCTTGACGTTAAAGTGGTTTTATTTTTTAAAATCCAATGCAGGTCGGTAAAACATGTTTGCGGCCATTTGCAATTTACGAAAAATGTTATCTAATGCGTGATTGGCTGTTGCTGTACACGTGCGCTGGTTTCTCTACTATAAATGTTACCTTATGCGTGATTGGCTTTTGCTATATACGCGTGGACTTGTTTACTACATTAAATAATTATTATTGGAAAATAACCTACCTCCAGTTTAAAAAGTGTGCTAGTTCGTTTTTTATTTTCGGAAAATATTGAAGTTTCGTTCTCGAAACAAAATTTACCACGGAAATTCTACTTGTCCCCGGACAAGCCAGCTTTTCAAAAGCTGCTTGCCCTGAAGGGGTAATTGACGACTCGGACAACTCGGACAGCATATTTCAGAACCCCTGAAAGCTATTTCTTTCATACTTGCAACACCTATTAACTATCATAAGGGGACTGTGCAGGCAAAGTAATGTAACTCTGAATGGCATTTGGACGGAATTATGGGCCCTTTATACTTAGAAAATTGAAAATTTGGTTAAGTTTTGTGTTTTGGTCCACTTTACCCCTAAAGTATCATAGATATTGCTTTCATACTTGGAACACTCGCAAACTATCATAAGGGTACAGTAAAAGGACAAGTTGCATAACTCTGGTTGTCATTTTTACGGAATTATGGCCCTTTTTTGACTTAGTAACTTTGAATATATGTCAGTGCTCCAGCTAGAATTTGAAAAGGGCAGGGTGGCTTTTTTGTCAAAAGGGCACTTTCGACGCGCAGTATTTTGTGAAAAGGGCACTTTCGACGCGCAGTATTTTGTGAAAAGGGCACGTTCGAGCGCGCGGGTGTTTCTGGAATGCTTTCTATTGCATGTTAATTTATATGTTATAAATAATTGTATTATTCCCATTATTATTAAACAATTCAAATATAATGTCTACAATGTGGATTAAACTAATTACAATGTAATAAGGGATTTATGAATTATCATATGTAAAAAAAAAAAAAAAAATTTTTTTTTTTTTTTTTTTAAGGGGGGGGGGCGGGGGGGGGGGGCAGGGCGGAGGTTCGGGAGGGCAGGGCGGAGGTTCGGGAGGGCAGGGCGCGGCGCCCTTCGATTTAGGCCTAGCTGGAGCACTGTATGTTTAAATTTTGTGTTTTGATCCACTTTATTTCTTAAGTATCAAGGCTATTGCTTTAAGACTTCAAGTACTTTCATGCTATCATGAGGTTACTGTACCTGGCAAGTTGAATTTTACCTTGACCTTTGAATGACCTTGACTCTCAAATGGTCAAATTATTAAATTTTGCTAAAATTACCTTAACTTCTTTATTTATGAATAGATTTGATTGATACTTTGACAAAAATACTCTTACCTGACATACCACAATAGACTCCACCCAAACCATCCCCCGTGCCCTCCCCCCCCCTCCGCCCTCCTCCGCCCTCCCCCCCCCCCCCCCCCCCTCCCCCTCCCCAATTTATTTTTTTATTATTATTTTTTTTTAATAGATCATCTCACACATGACCACCACACCCTCACACTATATCCCCCCCCCCCCCACCCCACCCCCTCCAATTTATATTTTTTTGAAACTGTTAAAAAACACAAAAATTTATTTTTATTATTTTATGTTTGAAATACCTTCCAATAGGGCTGTCACGATACGCCGTGAGCGTACCGCGGTATATTGTGGTACGGCAACACTGTATGGCGGTACGTACCGCGATATTTTACAGAATATGTATCTGTGAAGAAAACAGCAGAATAACAAGTTTTACAAACGTTATTAAACTCAATAATCAGAAAAAACTGGTATCATAGTATGACTAGAAACTGTATAAGTAACTGTAATAAACTTGATAGAAGTAGTCATTGTTATTATTTGCGTCTTTTTCTAAAATGTCCGCCATGTTGTTTACAATAGCTGTGACTACGATCTGTGTAAATCGAACGCTTCAAGGGCATGTTCAAAATGCGGAGTCAGCGGGCCCAGTATTGAAAATCTGTAGCGTTCTGACTCTTCCTCGACTTATTCAGAATCTTAAGATAACATGATTCGGAAGTGCCATGCTTTGAACGATCGATATACTAAAGAAAGAAAATAAGAAATAGAATAAACATCTTTTGGATAATTATTAACTTATTTGCAAAGGAAATCTGTCCCTAATTCCAAAAAAGGTACGGACCCATACATCGCCGTATTTCAAACGTGAAAGTTAAACATCTACAAGTGGAAGCGCTTGCTTGACCTGGATATTAACGGATTATTTATTTAGCCCTTTTGAATCGCTTTTCGTTTTTCAAAACGATATCTAAATCAAAATAATTATGTAATGTATTTATATCTGTGATAATATAATAATATTTAAAAAAACGGTGCGGCAACGCCGTACCGCGGTGCGATTTTTTTAACCAGGTTTTCCGAAGGAAAAAACTGGTTATTAGATTGGCGAATGCGGGCGGGCTGGCTGGCGGGCGGGCGGAACAAGCTTGTCCGGGCCATAACTATGTCGTTCATTGTCAGATTTTAAAATCATTTGGCACATTTGTTCACCATCATTGGACGGTGTGTCGCGCGAAATAATTACGTCGATATCTCCAAGGTCAAGGTCACACTTTGAGTTCAACGGTCAAAAATGGCCATAAATGAGCTTGTCCTGGCCATAACTATGTCATTCATTGTGAGATTTTAAAATCATTTGGCACATTTGTTCACCATCATGGGACGGTGTGTCGCACGAAAGAATCACGTCAATATCTCCAATGTCAAGGTCGCCACGACTAAAAATAGATTTTTTTTAAAAACAAACTTACAAAGGGGGTTTATTTTGTTTGTTCATTTCAAAAGTTCAGTTTGATTTTTCTCCCTTTATCAGATTTTTTTTTCACAATGAAAACCTGGTTTTGTGACAATTTTGTCCCTTGTTTACAATAGAATTGTTTGTATTATTATGATCACTATTATTAAAAAACTCTTTAAGCCTAAGTGATCTATGAAAATCATCCACATCTTTTATTTGATCATAAGAATCATTTTTATATTTAGGTGTTGGTGTAAATTTAAAACCCCTTAATAAGACGTCAATTTTAGTTTGAGATAATGATCTTTTTGAAAAAAAAATGTAAATAATTTTGAATTTTCAGCTAGGTTACCTAAAGTTTCTATGTCGGACTGCTCCACTCCCTGCCTCCTTCTAAAAAATCAACGTTAAATTCGCTTGGTTTGTCGTCGTTATCTTGCAATATGTCGTCGCTCGTATTGTTGTTGTTTCTATAGTTTCTTCTGTATGAAGACCTTGTGTTATCTCTTATATTGCTTCTGTTTGAAGTGGAATTGTTTCTTTGGAAATTGTTATGTAATTCGATGTTGGTATTATTAATTTTTAAAAGAACTTCTCTTACAATACTTTCCACATCTATATTTTGTAAACAGCTTGTTTGATTTTGTTGCAGGTTTCTTCTTTGCGAATGTTGTTTATTTGTGTTTCTTTCTTGACTGTTGTAGTTGTATGTTGTTTTCAGATTTTGGTAGTTGGTGGTATTTTTGCGGACAGCATCCGCATATGAAGAGGGTTGATTTTTGTTTACGAAGTCTTGTTTTTTAAAGAATGGATTTTTATTTTCATGTTCCTTTATGAATTCTTCTTCGTATTTTGAAAGCCATTTTTCATTGTTTCCCCATCTTTTATGTGAAATTTCTTCATTTCGTTGCGTTTCCGTTTTCCAAAGTTCTACCAGTGTCCGTGCTGTTCTTCCGTTGCATTTTGAATGTATCAATTTGAATATTTCGTCGTCGATGCGCTTGAATTTCTCACAGTTTGAAGAAGCACGTAATGACTGCAATTCTGTTTGGATATTGAAGTCATTCAATACGGCCCTTTCTCTAACTGATTTCTGATCGATATTTTCATTTGGTATTTCTTTCTTCTGTAAATGTTTTGGTATTACCATTGGAGTTGACCTTAACCATTTAGAATATTTTTCAAAATGGCCTTTATTTTTTATCATGGACCAGTACGTACTTTTTCGTATTTCCATTTTGTTGTGCCATATATTTGATATTTCCATTTTTATTTTTAGTGCTTCTCTTTCAAATATGTTATTGTTTTCCTCGTTATTTTCGTGGTTCACGGATATTTCGGGCTTCGGTATATTTTGAGAAATTTCATGTACAGCTGATTTTATGTCAGCGACAATGTCATCTTTCCTAATGGCAGTATTATTATTTTTTGCAATTGCCACGCTCAAATCGTTAATTGCGGTCAATATCAGCGACAGTTTATCGTCTATTGATTTTAAGAAATATCTTTTATCCTCCTCCATGACTTCCTCATTCGAGTTTGACTTCGAGCAATCCGACGAATCAGACAATTCTTCAAGTTTTGCTCTCTTTGGTCCCATGAACACGCTGCACAATCCGTTATATATAACGGATTGTGCAGCGTGTTCATGGGATAACTATATATATATATATATATATATATATATATATATATATATATATATATATATATATATATATCAATGAAAAGAAGTGCCATGCACAAAAGCCATAGCCCTACACCTAAATAAGTGTTATTGCCCTTCGTATTTTTTGTATGATTTAAATTTTAAGGGCTATATATCATATACGCTACAACAATTTCAACAAGAAAATCTATGGTTGTATAGATATTATTGAGGAGAAATTCAATGCATACAAACAATTTACCTGTACTTAATTATTTTTTTAACCAGGTTTTCCGAAGGAAAAAACTGGTTATTAGATTGGCGAATGCGGGCGGGCTGGCTGGCTGGCTGGCTGGCTGGCGGGCGGAACAAGCTTGTCCGGGCCATAACTTTGTCGTTCATCGTGAGATTTTAAAATCATTTGGCACATTTGTTAACCATCATTAGACGGTGTGTCGCGCGAAAAAATTACGTCAATATCTCCAAGGTCAAGGTCACACTTTGAGTTCAAAGGTAAAAAATAGCCATAAATGAGCTTGTCTGGGCTATAACTATGTCATTCATTATGAGATTTTAAAATCCTTTGCCACATTTGTTCACCATCATGGGACTGTGTGTCGCACGAAAGAATCACGTCAATATCTCCAATGTCAAGGTCGCCACGACTAAAAATAGATTTATTTTAAAACAAACTTACAAAGGGGGTTAATTTTGTTTGTTCATTTCAAAAGTTCAGTTTGAGTTGTCTCCCTTTATCAGATTTTTTTTCACAATGAAAACCTGGTTTTGTGATAATTTTGTCCCTTGTTCACAACATGCACCGCGATAAACCGGTGAATCGTGACAGCCCTACCATCCAACCATCGCACCCAAGAATCCCCCCCCCCCCACCCCCCTCCCCCCACCCGAATCCCCCCCCCCCCCCCCCTCCCTAAATATTTTTTTTTTTTTTAAGATCATTTCACAAATTACCACCACACCCTCACACTATACCCCAACCCCACCCCACCCCCAATTTTTTTTTTTAAATATAAAAAAGAAAATAGATGAGCGGTCTGCACCGCAAGGCTGTGCTCTTGTTAGGTTTTTAAATCGTCAAAAGATGCATATGATGGCTATATTAGACCATGGCAAATGTTCAGTAATACTGTTTCCTCACAAATATCATAAATAAACCGAAAATTTGCGAATCTGAAACAACTTTTTATGCCCCCCTTCGAAGAAGAGGGGGTATATTGCTTTGCTCATGATGGGTCTGTCGGTCGGTCCGTCCACCAGGTGGTTGTCAGACGATAACTCAAGAACGCTTGGGCCTAGGATCATGAAACTTCATAGGTACATTGATCATGACTCGCAGATGACCCCTATTGATTTTGAGGTCACTAGGTCAAGGTCACGGTGACCAGAAATAGTAAAATGGTTTTTGAATGATAACTCAAGAACGCATTTGCCTAGGATCATGAAACTTCATGGGTAGATTGATCATGACTTGCATATGACCCCTATTGATTTTGAGGTCACTATGTCAAAGGTCAAGGTCACGGTGACCCGAAATAGTAAAATGGTTTTCGGATGATAACTCAAGAACGCATACGCCTAGGATCATGAAACTTCATAGGTAGATTGATCATGACTTGCAGATGACCCCTATTGATTTTGAGGTCACAAGGTCAAGGTCACGGTGACCCGAAATAGTAAAATGATTTTCGGATGATAACTCAAGAACGCTTTTGCCTAGGATCATGACACTTCATAGGTACATTGATCGTGACTCGCAGATGACCTCTATTGATTTTCAGGTCACTAGGTCAAAGGTCAAGGTCACAATGACAAAAATCATATTCACACAATGGCTGCCATTACAACGGACAGCCCATATGGGGGGCATGCATGTTTTACAAACAGCCCTTGTTTCAATTTTGTCAATTTACCAAACCGTGAAAAGATCCCTTTAATGGCTTATGTTGTCTGTATATGTCTTGCCTACTCAAAATTATCTTATCTTAAGTCAGTTCGTGTCCATTCTTTTGGACATCGCACAATCTTAATTGCAATAATCCAACTCCCAGCTATTGACCCATCGTGTCGCTGGGAGTTGCAACTGGTTACAGCATATTTCATGTCAAGTCTGCTGCCCAGAATTCAGGTGGTACTTTAAAAGGTACATGTAAAATGAGCAACATAAACTATTTTCTATCATAAATAACAACACACAGGTCATAAATATATCCCTTATGCGCAAATTAAGACAATTTACTTGATATAGTCAGAGCTCCAGATAAGCATCGTTTTATCATTATTACATTTTTTTTTTTAAGAAAAACTAAAAGAAAATCAAAATCCATCGTATCAAAACTAATTGAGAAAGACGGATCCAAATTATGACCGGTCGTTTGATCGTACGGAATTTCCGAGTTCTGCGCAGCGAAAGTTAAATGATAATGAGATTTCCGATTCGGGATCCGTGAATTAGTTTATTGTAACCAATAATATAAGCATTTCCGTTTCCGCTCTTCTGTTTACAAAAATAAACATGGCAGCTGCAAAGCGTGGATGAGCTGAAACAAAACTTCATTCTGGGACAGCGCCAAGTATACTTGGTTTCATTTCACGGGGGGAAACAAAGTCCAAAGTCTATAGTTGGCAGTCTATTATCTTATATAGTGTCAAAAGCGGTTGATGAGGTGGAATAGACGATCTCCAAACCCAAACATCGCGGTATCATGCAAAAACAGATCGCGGCATGGAAAATTGACTTTCCCTGGTTACAGATTGAAGGCTCGGATGTCGATATTCTTCTTGTATTAAACACAAAGTGGCGTCTGTCTGGGCAAGAGAGGGCTTTTAAATCCAGAAAGGAAAGGTATGCACACAGTACCTCATGCAAAGGTCAATGGAGTTAAAAGTTTAGTTTGTTATTATATATTTTTCATTGTAAAAAAACCAACTAATTGAAAATGATGAATTTTGGAGGAAAAACAATCTTGTAGTGAAAACTAATTGACCCGAAACCTTATCTGGAGCTCTGTATAGTGTGCTGGCAGAATAATGATATTAATTCAAGCTTCAAACACGACGTCTACGGTTCACGAAAAAAAAAATGAAAAGTTTTTGCAATGGAAAATGCCAAGTATACTAATCGCTGTGATTTAACATAACCTGGATTTTATGAGAAGTAGCAAACTTTAGCTAACATGAATTCACATTATAATATTGTATATTGACTGCATATTCTGTTCTTGTTTCAATTCAGCAATATACCTTGTCTCCATTGTAAACAAGTTTTAGCAAGGTAAGATGACTGTTTTTTTTACATCGTCTCAATCTGTGTTGTAACAGACTGTTGTGAAATTTTGATGTGTTCTGATGTTGAATCATGTGATTGATTAGAACCTAACTTTTGAATTGTAGAACAATTAGTACTGTTTTTCCCAGGAGGGCATAGTGGCGTGGTGCGGTAAATTCAAAGAGGGGATTTAATGCGCGGTTTATGCAAAAAGGGGCAAAAAGTAGCATGAAAAGTTGGTTTTGGGGAAAACATTTCAGGGCTTTAGTGGCAGTTTTTATGGGGAAAATATTTACCGTAATTACTCTATGTTTTCGGACACTTAAAAATAATTAATTTTGTTCGTGTCCGAAAACTTAGATACGAAAAATATTAACAAAATACAGGTGTCCGAAAACTAAGAGTCGGAAATGGAATTTCTCGAAAATAGCGTCAATTGTATCAACGACTACCGGTAATAGCACGCGCTTGTAAAATACCATGCCGTATAGTATACATTACAGTTCAGGGGTGGCGAAATCTCAAAAAACTATACTTGTCCACGGACAACCATTAAGAAATTTAACTTGTCCGTTGCTGAACTACACTTGTCTGTTAATGTTTATATGAATTATATGATTACATGATTAATGTAAAACAATGTGGAATATACCAAAATGAGTATGATTTGCTAGTTCTGTTTATAGTTGTATTTCAATAGTACATTCATTATAGCAGTATATTATAAACAATATAAAGACTTTCTAAAACTTTTAATCTTGCAAAGCTATTGTTATAAAAACATGTGTTGAACATAAGTACATCGTAATCTTAACTAATTAAACTAGTCCAATATGTCGACTTCATCAGACTGAGGCTCTGCGCCGCTACTGGTAGCCATTTGATTATCATCAACTGGTAACCATTGAAAATCTGTGAGCCACGTTTCTTAAAAAAGTTCTGGTGCGTTTACTTAGATCATATTTTTTATCATAATCTTTCTTAGTTTTTTTGGGAGGTGGACTGCTCAAAGCTTGGGGTTTCTGCTCAGTTGTTGAAGATTAAAAAAAACTAAATGTTCCATTTTTACCATTAAAGTCGTCTTAAATAACAAGTTAGACCGTGTTTTGATACTTTTTATTTCCGTCTGATTATAAAAAAAAGAAACCAGTCTGTACAATGTCTAACAGTCGGGCCGAATGTTAAAAATGCGGCATGCTCCTGGTCTCTTATAGAATAAGGGAGATCACTGCGCAGGAGAGTGCCCGTATTTTAGCTTGATTGCTCTGCAAATAGCACTGACAATGTAATCGCATGTCAACATCCAGTTTTGTAAAACTTAATTACGGCTTTAATACAATGTATTTTTTTGTATACCTGGACCCGATTTAAAAAAAAAACTTGTTGTCCACGGACAACTTAATTAAAAAAAATCAGTTACCAAGACAAGCAAATGTACGACTCGGGCAACTCGGACATTTGATTTCGCCACCCCTGCAGTTATACATGTTTGCACTGCATTTTAAATAATTGTAAATGCTTAATTTATTTGACAGAAAGTTAATTCAAGGTTGTACTTTGACCAACGAGTTCAAAAATGAGCATGTGATGTACCGATACACGCTTGTATGAACCTGTAATTAACGCAATAAAAAAGCAAACTATGAATTCTTTGTTTGTTCATTTCCGATAGTTGTTGTGTAACACCTTCCATTGTTCGTAAAACTTGTAATAGGCAGCATCACAATTTGAAACAATTAGTATTTGTCACAGTTATTTTACTGAGAAGGGGTAGTACCATTGCGGTAGATAATTGAACTGTTAATTGGCCCTACCCCTGGTAATTGTCATAACGCTTATGCTATCGGGCGAAACCATTGTTTAATACCGGTTTACAAGGTTATTTGCCCCATAACGCAAATGTAATGGTCCATTGCCCTCAGGCATGCACCCGCAATGTTTTATGATGTTAATCTGGTTGTAAAACCCCATGATCGAAGTGTCATTAGATATCGAAAACAAGTTCGAAATTTGGTAAAATAGTGCTGTAAAATATACTGTCCGAAAACTTAGAGACATAAATAACGGACTAAAATTTGTGTGTCCGAAAAAAAAGAGTCACGAAAAATAATTATTTTTGCTAAAAAAGGGGGTGTCCGAAAACTTAGTTTGTCCGAAAAAGTTTAAATAAAAATGGCTTCCTTGTTTTTCATTTTCTTCTTCAAATTTATTTGATTTCAATGCTCTGTATGTACCTGAAAAAGATAGAAAATATTAATGTAAACTTTATAACGTTTGTCCAACTACATGTATATTCAGATCGTAAATATAACACAATTATTAACATAGTTACAGTTAAAACAACGGGGAACAGAATGATGCGAGTTACAGTAACTGGGTAACTGACAGGGAAAAAATGTCTTGGCATGGCTGTAGTTATGCATAACGCGCATTAAGTTTTTAAAATTAAATTTGGGGGTAAAAATGTGCACCTTATACACAACCTTTTACGGTAATGCTGTAACAGGGTTAGACATTAACTTTTTTTACATCAAGACCGTCGGACCAGCTCCTCTTAAAATGAACTAGCGCGAATCTGATGTCTACAAGACCATAAATGACATAGCAAATAAACACAATTGTGTCATGTAACTGTCTAATCAGGATTTATCAGTATAAAATAAGTGAATAGCAGAAAGTTATTTTGATGCATAGAGTAAACAGTTTTTGCTTTTCTTCGTCAAGTTCAAACCATGGAAACTCAATTATCCATTTAGGATAAAATTGCTGTTTTCTTTTTTTTAATATTTACGTTTCCTGTCAGTTTTACTGTCGGATTCTTCTTTTTAACTGATTTTTCGGACGAAAATCCGAACTTGAACAAAGCCATTCTCTAAATTACATTCTTTTGCAGGGCCCTAAATCTATCAAATCTGCCACCGAATTTCGGCGGCAGTCCTCCACCTGAAAAGTATACTTTTTTCCCCTTTTGGGGGAAAAATTCCCCCTAAAAAAAAAAAAAAATTAATAGAAAGATGTGTCTCATGATTATGAAATCACAATTCTATTTCAATTTAATCTTTTCAAACATACTAAAATATGAAAAATGCAATAAATATAGTGCAAATATGTACAAATGTAATAATGAGGGAGTAAATAAAAAATCCCCCAAAAATTGAAACGCCGCGAAAATTCCCCCTCCTAAGGGCTGCGGACCCCTTCCCCCAAAGTAGTGTGAGGGCGCTTGTTTGTCTGCTACGCCAAAATGTTTACATTGACGATACCGATTTTCGATAGAAGTCGTAAAAACATGCTGTAAAGGTTTACGACACTGCAGAAAATCATGAATATCCATGACAACTTGACAAGTGGAAAAAAAAAGCAATTTCTAAGGGAAGCTCTCCTTTGCGTCTAAAAATAGCGATGAATCATGTGAATGCTCCGCGTTTATTTATATACACTAGTTTTGTTCTGATGTAAATAATGGATACGAGAGTAATTTTACACATTAAGAAAAAAGGTTTTCACAGCAGTTAGTTATAGTTCTATGAATCAGTTTAGATTTTTTCATGTACGACCAGTCGGACAAGCTAGCCCGCAGTTTTACTAGCCCGACCACCGATCTTACTAGACAATGTCTGTCGGACGTGCCTTAGTGTCGAACCCTGTGTAATTTGTTTGGCTGTGTGCATTAAACAATTTTATCTTGAACTGAAATCAGTGCACAACTAAAGGAATTGTAGTAAAGTACTTGATATATATATATATATATACGTTTTTCACCATTTTGGGAATGGGGCCGCGGGTACCCTTTAGATTGGGAAAATTTGCAGTGTTTTGACTAAAATTGGTAACTATAAGGTGTTGTTGTTGTTTTGCTGAAAAAATGTTTTAAAATTGAGAATACAAGTGTTTTCAGTATTATATTTACTAAGATTGAACTTTTATTGATGGGAGATGAACAAAATATTGAGATTAAACATTGGGAATTTTTAGCGCACATTTGGGAAAAATATACATTGTATCCTTTTAAGCTCATCTATTATGAAAACGGCGTCGGCGTCCGGTTAAGTTTTGCGTTTAGGTCCACTTTTCTCATAAAGTATCAATGCTATTGCATTCAAACTTGGTACACTTACTTACTATCATGAGGAGTAAATCAAGCACAGTGGGAGTGTCACAGACAATGATGGACTGATACTGCAAAGACCTAGGCTAACAAGTTTGGTCAAGAAGCAATTAAGAAGCGGCTTTTTCCTTTGAAAAGGTCAAAGTGGCGCTTCAGAACGACAGCATAGAATTTGTTCTTATAATGTCAGTCTTGGCTTGGTTTGAAAATGCTTTGCACTCATAAAAAAACATGGTCCCAAGGTTGGGGCACTTTTCCTTATATGGCTTAAGTGAAACGTTGTTAACAGGGCAACAGATAAGATTTCATGTCAAATAGTGCTTTTTGTAATAAATAGTTTTTTCCCTCAAAACTATTTATTACCGTATACGTGCGCTTATAAGACGCATTTTAAAGACTCAAAGTAATAAGTTAAAGTGGGAGTCGCGTCTTATAAGCGAGATACTTGTGAAAATAAAGGAATTTTTCAAAATATCGAGTTTACTGGGCTTACGCTGGCCAAGTTGGACACTTGTCAATTGTTTTGAAACATCGCAGCAGCCATTTGCATTTTCTCTAAAGTCTGTATTTGCCCGTACCGTGTTTCGGAACGCTATGTTCAGTTACCGATTTACTTGAAATAAAATGTATCGTTATTGATTTTGTTGTCTATTATTTTCTATTTGAATTTTGTTATTTTGGGGTCGTAAGGCGTTATATTGTCCATGGTTATACTTGAAAAGTTTGTGTCTGTACGCGACGTCGTTAAATGTCATATAAATTGGACATAATAGTATACGTGTGTAAGCGGCGACACGATGCCAAACATGCTTAAAATAACAGCAAAATCAGTTCGCAGTTTGATACTGTTAATTGTTTAAGAAACACGCGATTACAAGTGCTTCTTGACAATTTGTATCACCTGATCGTTTTCGTTCGACGCTGTTAATTGTCAATTAAGACATAATTGGCAATAAGGGTATCGTCTGAAAATAGTTACCAGTTTGCAACTGTCAATTGTTAAATAAACACGTTCATTCAGACGACCCCCGTATGTCGATGACACCATATTTATTAGGGACCCACGACAGCGGGAGCAAAGAGCGACCGCATGCAATTATCCACAAGTGGCTTTCTTCTTGACCCGTGATTTCACTCTATCACGCGATTGGCTAATTTTATGAAAGTAGGCATTACCTATAGACAATGGGCGTAACATTTGCATAATCAATGTTATTTATATCTGCCTCTTAGTTTTCAATACCCGTCAAACAATACAATTATATTTACAAATTACAACTACTGGAATCCTAAAAATGAAACGCAAACGTAACTCTTATGATCTCAAACTCAAACCGATGGTACACAGGACAACGAGTTGTTTGATGATCTTGTGGAAAATCGCGATCAATCTGAGGATGTATCGGCCTGTGCAAAGGTTAGTGATTGCGACAATGATGATGATGATATCGGCGACTGGGTTTACGATGACTATCTCACTAGTGAGGAATTCTACGAACTGTTCGGTGAAAGCAATGATGAGGATTTCGAGGGATTTTAAGATGACTGATACGATCAATTACGAACGTAATATGTTTGAAATTGTTATGGCAAATTGATTAAATACGCAATTGTTAGAAATTTTGTTAATTTGATAATTATTTTTACTGTATGAATAATACTTGAAAATAAATGAAAACCTACTTATATATCATGAAATAAACAAATATTATTTACTTTGTTGTTTGATTTTTTTATTTTTCGGACTTGCGTGAATTACTAATTGTATGCAGCGCGAGTTTGAAAAATTCTCAATGTGTTTCTTATTGATTTTCTTCAACATTCTGCCGTTTTTCGGCCGATGAAAACGGCAAAATTTGACCGCGTCTTACACGCGGGTCAGTCTTAAATCCACCGATTATAAAGTCCAAAATCGGGGTGCGTCTTAAAAGCGAGGGCGTCTTATAAGCGCACGTATACGGTAATAAGTTTGAGTTGAGAATATTTAGTGTTGATAAAGACTATGTCATGGGTGTGATGGAATGATCACAGCTTTGATCAACCATGAATTGTCCTGTGCAGTGACCCTACAATCTGTGCCAGATTTCAAAGTGGGAAAATTTCAGGTAGTCGAAAAATGATGGGATATCCTACATAACTTAATACCAATATTTTAGGAATAGACAAAGCAAATTGTTGACATAAATATTTCGAGAGTCAAAGCTGGGAAGAATATATTTATAACAATGACATTCTTGGCCCAGACCTTTGCTTATTGAAAACTGTTTTGCAAGAATATTGTTTGGACTGTTTCATACAAATTGTTAATATGATTCTTTCGAAAATCACTTCTGGACAGAAGGTTAATAAAGAAAGGACTTTCAGTGTTTTTTTCACCATTTTGGGAATGGGACCGGTGTAGCGGTCCATTTTTTCCCCCGGCCAGATTTTCCCCCCTTGGCCAAATTTCCCCCCCCCCTACTTAAAGAATTAATTGCAACATGACTCTCAGCTATTTTTCCTCCCCTCTGCCAATCTTTCCCCCCTCCCTTCTTAAGAATTTATGGCAACATGACTCTCTGCCATTTTTTTTCCCCTCGGCCAATCTTTTCCCCACCTACTTAAAGAATTAATTAAAACATTGAAACACGACTCTTGGCCATTTTTTTCTCCCCTTTGCCAATTTCTCCCCCCCCACCCCACCCCCACATAAGAATTTATTTTTACATGACTCTGCCTTTTTTTTCCCTCGCCCAATTTATCCCCTACCGTAATTATTGATTTTAACATGATTGCGACTGTCAGCCATTTTTCTCCCCTTAAGCAATTCTCCCCCTCTGTACAGATGTGCTTGAAAGAATAATACAAGCATCAAGTTAATAAAAGGGCAATCTAGGTCAAATGTCAAATCGGGTTAAAATATCTTGAGTACTTTTTAAAATGTGCTCCGGACAAAGGTGTGGCAGTCATGACAGACAGACAGACAGAAAAAAATGGCCGAACATTATAGAATAAATGTAAAAGAGAAATAAAATAAAAGATAAGGGGTGGGGGCAGTTTTAGCAACTCTCAATCAAATTCTGTTGTTAAAACTACTTTTACAAGGTAGGGGGGAAAAACCTGCCAGGGAGGACAAACTGGCCGAAAAGTGAAGAATAAAGGTAAAAGAGAAGTAAAATAAAAGATAAGGGGGTGGAGGCAGTTTTGTCAACTGTCAGTCAAGTTCTGTTGTTGAAACTAATTGTATATGGTAAGGGGGAAAAACTTGCCAGGGGGAAAAATGGACGAAAAGTGAAGAATAAATGTAAAACAGAAGTAAAATAAAAGATAAGGGGATAGAGGGAGTTTTAGCAACTCTCTATCAAATTCTGTTGTTAAAAATTCTTTTACATTTAGGTAGGGGGTGGGAACTGGCCAGGAGGAAAAACTGGCCAAAAGGTGAATAATAAATGTAAAAGATGATTAAAATAATAGATTAGGGGGTGGAGGCAGTTTTAGCAACTCTCAATCAAATTCTGTTGTTAAAACTACTTTTACATGGTAGGGGGGACAAACTGGCTGGGGGGGATACTGGCTGAAAAGTGAAGAATAAACGTAAAAGGTAAGTAAAATAAAAGATAAGAGTTTGGAGGCAGTTTTTGCAACTCTCTATCAAATTCTATTGTAAAAACAACTTTTACAAGGTAGGGGGGGGGGGGGAACTGGCCAGGGGGGAAAACTGGCCGAAATGTGTAGACAGAAATGTATTAAATGAAAAATCAGGGGGGGGGAAATTTGACTAGAGGGGGAAGAATTGGCCTAGGCAACTTTTTCCCGGGGAAAACATGGCCTAGTCCATAATTTTCTCCGGGGAAAAATTGGCCGGGGGGGGGGGGGATGGCTGTTACACCGGGTCCCTTTGGATTGGGAAAGTTTGCGGCGTTTTGATTAAAATTAGGAAATTTAGTGTTTTTGTTTATTTGCTAAAAAATTCTTCAAAATTAAGAATACATTTGTTTTCATTATTATATTTATTAATGTTGAACTTAAATGGATGGGAGGTGATCAAAATATTGAGATCTAAAAATATATATATATATAATAACATTTTAGAAACCTTCAATTGGGAATTTTTAGCACCCATTTGTGAAAAATATATACTTTTTTCCTGGGCTTTAGGATGTAATGACCTAATTATTACAGAGATAATATTGTTTAAGTTTACAAATGGTTTTGCTTCATGGTGGAACTGAACAATGCAAGAAATGGATTTGTTTGCTTTTATATTTAGATTTATTTTTTCGCAAACTAATATCAAGGCAATACAAATAAAACCTTATCTGGTATAAAATGGGTTTTATAAAACTAATAAATATCAGAACCAGTACTAATAATTGTTAATTTCGGTTTATTATTGTTAACTTTGAATAAAGCCTGTGATGAATGTGTATGTTTGGATATTATTTGATCAGAGGTGTGTTTATATACCAAGACTGGCACTGTTTACTAACACTGCATGGGCTAATTGTTAGCTTTATTTACATGTTGAACATCGATGCATGGTTTAGTTTCAATTAACTTATTCCCAACAAATCTAGTCAGAGTGGTAAGCTGCATTTAATCAAATACGAAACTGTCCGGGATATGGTAATTTGTTTATCCCTGCGTTTAAATGAACATTCAAATGGTAGACGTAAAATTCACAAAATGTTCACTTTAAATATTTTGCTTTCCATATTGTCAGTAAATGATAAAATGTGTTGAAAGGAGACAAATATTTACATAATTGTTAACATTCCAAAGGAGTGAAATACTCAATGCAGTGTTATGTTGTAATTTGTAAACGTTTAGTCTTTCAACAGTCGAATAAATTTATTGCAGTAATACATCGTTTAGTACTATTGTGTTCAAAAATAGTTTTACACTAACTGGAATACAAGTCAGGGCCCTCAATCTATCAAATCTGCCGCCGAATTTCGGCGGCAGTCCCCAACCTGAAAAGGATACTTTTTTCCCCTTTTGGGGGGAAAAATTCCCTCTAATAAAAAATTTTTTTTTTTTTTAATAGAGAGATGTGTCTCATCTCATGATTATTATATCTTAATTCTATTTCAATTTTATCTTTTCAAACATACTAAATTATGAAAAATGCAATGAATTTAGTGCAAACATGTACAAAAAAATCCCCCAAAAAGGAAAACGCCACGAAAATTCCCCCACCTAAGGGCTGCGGACCCCTTCCCCCAAAGTAGTGTGAGGGCGCTGCAAGTGCACAAAAAGGTCACGATTTCACCTTTTGCATCCTAACCTTTTGAGTGACTGAATGATGTGTTTATTTCAAGAGTAAAATGATATAAGTTGACTTTAGTGCTACGGCAGCTAAGTGCCTTTAAACAATTTCCACGGATGATTCATTGATCAATCTTTGCAGCTGTGACAATATCACATATACTTACCGCTGCAGTGATCTTCTCACTGGGAAATGTGAAATGCAACTTCTGTTTCACACTGAATAGAATAACAGTTTAAGATCTATAGTGTTTTTTGTTTGACTTTTTGAAATGGTTCTGGCAGTTTGGATCGGAATCTGAATTTTAAAAAATGAATCAGGAAATTTAAAGAAGGTAACATTGTAACTGAAATTAATATATAGGATCTTGCATGAGTGGTCGTCTTGTATTGAATTTATTAAACGAGTCATCTAAATAAGGATAAAAACGAGGCTTGCCGAGTTTTTATCTTTATTTAGATGACAAGTTTAATAAAGTCAATACAAATGACCACGAATCTAAGATTCTATTTATAACATGACCAACAAATTTTCTTTTTATTGTATGCTCTTTTCACCGTTTATTCACATTAAAAAGATTTTAACTGAAGAAATTCGTTGGGATAATGACGTCATTTCGTCACAAAAATGACGTCATTTCACAGTTATATAACTAGTGTAATAACACCTGTGTAATTAACAAAATTGAGCATTACGTTATTTCACTCCTGGAGCGTAGGTCATGTTATAATATAAGTTACATTACATAATTTAATCTTGAAATAAAACATTGTATTTGAAGTGCTTAAACAAGCAGTATTTCATGAACAAGCTAATTGTGTTTATTTCTTTGCGAAGAGGTATTTTATTTTGCTGTGCATGACTGTTTTAAATAAAATCACGTTTGTATGTACCAACATATTGATTCAGTGCTCCAGCTAGGATTTGAAAAGGGCAGGGGGGCTTTTTTGTCTAAAGGGCACTTTCGACGCGCAGTATTTTGTGAAAAGGGCACTTACGATGCGCAGTATTTTGTGAAAAGGGCACGTTCGAGCGCGCGGTTGTTTCTGGAATGCTTTCTATTGCATGTTAATTTATGTTATAAATAATTGTATTATTCCCATTATTATTAAACCATTCAAATATAATGTCTACAATGAGGATTAAACTAATTACAATGTAATAAGAGATTTATGAATTATCATATGTAAAATAAAAATAAAAATTTTTTGAGGGGCAGGGCGGAGGTTCGGGGGGGGGGGGGGGGGGGGGGGGGGAGCAGGGCGGAGGTTCGGGAGGGTTGCCCTTCGATTTAGGCCTAGCTGGAGCACTGTTGATTGTTAGCCGGATTTTTTTCGAAAAAATCTCGGCTTATAGATTGATGTTGTCGGGCGGGCGGGCGGGCGGGCGGGGGGGGCGGGCGGGCGGGCGGGCGGGCGGCGTGCTCGAAAATGTTAAAGTTCTTATTTCATGGTATAACTTTGGTATGCTTGGACCTAGAGTCTTCAAACTTGACATGAAGGTTGGCCAGGATTAGCAGATGACCACTGGTCATTTCAAGGTCATTCATTTGAAGGTCAAGGTCACTGTGACCTTCAATATAAAAAATGTTAAAGTTGTTATAACTTTGGTATGCTTGGACCTAGAGTCTTGAAACTTGACATGAAGGTTGGCCATAACTAGTTAGTAACCACTGGTCATTTCAAGGTCATTCATTTGAAGGTCAAGGTCACTGTGACCTTGAATGTAAAAATGTTAAAGTTCTTATTTCATGGTATAACTTTGGTATGCTTGGACCTAGAGTCTTCAAACTTGACATGAAGGTTGGCCAGGATTAACAGATGACCACTGGTCATTTCAAGGTCATTCATTTGAAGGTCAAGGTCACTGTGACCTTCAATATAAAAAATGTTAAAGTTGTTATAACTTTGGTATGCTTGGACCTAGAGTCTTGAAACTTGACATGAAGGTTGGCCATAACTAGTTAGTAACCACTGGTCATTTCAAGGTCATTCATTTGAAGGTCAAGGTCACTGTGACCTTGAATGTAAAAATGTTAAAGTTCTTATTTCATGGTATAACTTTGGTATGCTTGGACCTAGAGTCTTCAAACTTGACATGAAGGTTGGCCAGGATTAACAGATGACCACTGGTCATTTCAAGGTCATTCATTTGAAGGTGAAGGTCACTGTGACCTTCAATATAAAAATGTTAAAGTTGTTATAACTTTGGTATGCTTGGACCTAGAGTCTTGAAACTTGACATGAAGGTTGGCCAGAACTAGTAAGTAACCACTGGACATTTCAAGGTCATTCATTTGAAGGTCAAGGTCACTGTGACCTTGAATGTAAAAATGTTAAAGTTGTTATAACTTTGGTATGCTTGGACCTAGAGTCTTGAAACTTGACATGAAGGTTGGCCAGAACTAGTAAGTAACCACTGGACATTTCAAGGTCATTCATTTGAAGGTCAAGGTCACTGTGACCTTGAATGTAAAAATGTTAAAGTTCTTATTTCATGTTATAACTTTGGTATGCTTGTACCTAGAGTCTTCAAACTTGAAATAAAGATTGGCCAGTACTAGAAGATGACCACTGGTCATTTCAATGTCATTCATTTGAAGGTCAAGGTCAATTTGATAATGAAATTGATGGAAACTTCAAACAATATGTTACTAATTTGCTAATAAAAAAATTGAGATCAAACTTTCCTAATTGTCAATTCAAGTTCATATTTGTGACCTTAAATGTTATTGTTGTTCATGTATATGCATGCATTCAAAACATAACACAAGGTTTGCTCATGCCTTGAAAAGTACTTACATTTCATTTTGACCTTTGAACAATATTTCAGTAATTTAAGTATTGCATTGACAAAAACACGAAAGGTACTTTCCTGTCATTTAAATCAAAAATCCGGCTTCAATGCGGTCATCTCCGACCGCGGAACTCTTGTTAAAACACTATTTTACTTTACCAATAAAGAATGTTAGGTATATGCATATACACATGAAATAATAATAAGACCAGTATTTCAAATACAAATATGTTTGATTGTTGTTTGGTGTCATTCAACTTACACTTGCAATTGAATTGATAAAGAAGTAAATCATGAGAAGACAACTCTTGCCTGTACTGTCCAATATTGTTCTTAAAGAAAATGCAGTAGACTTGCTTATCTTGTAGGCAGTGAATTCCTGGAATTACTTTCTCTCAAGTAAGACTTGTCTGTTTGTTGCAGACGGAATCATACACAGTGGTTATTAACCACAGACCTGACTTGGTTTTTTTGCAAGGTATTTTTCTTGTTGTTCCCTTGTAGAAGATGCATGGTAGTTAACTGATATTTGTTTTGTAGAATTATATGTTTGTCTAGTTAGTCGGGTTAGCTTGTAAATGTGTGATTATTAGTTATTGCAGTTTCCTTCTTTTTTGAGAGAGACAGAATGTTTTCTTGCTTCTCGCTGAAACACCTATTTCTAGACATGAAGACATAATTATACAAAGGCTTTATTCAATTATAAAACCCGGTTATTGTGGCTGATATTATAGCCATAATACAAATATTATTTGGTCATATAAACCAATGGAAAGTGGTCTAGTGGATATGGTGTCCGTCTTGCGATGGGGATGTCATGGGTTCGATCCCCACTGTTGGAGCCATCTTTTTCCCCCCATAGACACTAAGTACTGGTTCTAGTCCCAGGAAACAGACTCGAGTTTTCAAATAAGCCTTAGTCTTTCTATGCAATCAAGCTAAAATAAATAGGTTTAAACTTACCCTATGGAAAAATCTTTCTTTCCCAAATCCAGTACTAAAATTACCATGTGATGATTTGACTTTCAGATGTTTGGAATTTAGCTGTTAAGTGTAGAAATAAAGCGTTTCGAAGTGTAATATCTATTTTATATTGATATCCATTATATCCATAATATGATATGTTTATGATTTGAATTTTCTGTTTTATTAAAATCTGTATCAATAATTATGTTTAAAATCAAACATTACCGGTAATGCGTTTCCCAAATTTAAAGTAAATTGATGTTAAAATTCCCAATTTTGCGGCGTTTAATTATGTCATAATTATTCCCTGCACAGAAAACAATGTTGTGACAATAAGACAACACTTGTAAGAAGTGCATAAATACAAACACAATAATGCTCTTTTATGGTATTACTTGACAACAGTAACGTACTCTTGTGAATTTGATTAGCATTGTATTGTGACCTTTCTATTCATACTGGATTTTATTTGTGTTTCATGACTTAATTGACAGTAAGTGGTGTATCCCTTTTATTTGTTGAACCTGTTTTCCTATGCAAGGTATTAATGTATACATGTAGTAACTCTTGAATGCTTTGAGCTTTAATTAGTACATGACATTGTGTACAGTGACCAAGATGGTCCGTAGCTGTGAGTTGGATTACTGCAACTAGCTAATATATTGATCATAACGGGTGGCTTAAAATATTTATTATTCATAAAGGTCAGTGTTAGTAATTGTAGTTATTTTTGAATGTATATATATTTAAATTTTGAGCTTTTATGAGTACATTTGTACAGTGACCAAGACGGTCAGTAGCTGCGAGTTGGATTACTGTAACTAGCTAATGTATTGATCAAAACAGGTACATTGTAGCTTAAAATATTTATACAGGTCAGTGTAAGTTTGATTTTAGTGATCTATAGACAATATTAGAAATGCTTATAATTGCATCTCGCTCGTTGAAAAGAGGGTAAATTGCAAGTGTGTAAAGTGTTGTCCCATATTAGCCTGTGCAGTCCGCTCAGGCTAATGAGGAACGACACTTTCTGTTTAAACTGTATTTTCGTCAAGAACAGTCTTCCTTTAAACGAAAAATACAATAAAAACGGAAAGGGTCGTCCCTGATGAGCCTGTGCAGACTGCACATGCTAATCTGGGACGACACTTTACGCACATGCATTAAGCCCCTTTTCACAGAGCCAGCCTCAATTATAATTTTAGGAATGTTTAATGAACAATTATGGTTAATTTATTATTGAAAAATCCAAACAGGGGATAGTTAAGTAATCGTACTATCATTTATGTGCAGTTTGCTCTGTTTGTGCTTACAAGTGCATTGAATCTAAAGACAGAATCAAACATATATTGTGCATATCATGATTTGTCGCCAGGATTTCTTGCAAAATTATATTTTTAGATTGTAAATCTGTGAATATATAAATATTTCCCTGCAGAAGCCTGCATTCAAGTATACATTATTTGTTTGTTTGTCATTAATATTGAAATTCACAATAATTAATGAATATATACATGTATTATAGTTGAACAGGCGACACATGTAATAAGAATTGTAAATTATATTGTTGGAACTTACATCAGAATGTCTTGTTTATTTTTTCAGGTTAACTCACAATTGCGTTAAAAATTGTTGGTAAAATTTACACTTGAATGTCTGATATATTTTCAGGTTAAAGCAAAATCAAAGCCCGGCAGCCCTAAGCCATGGCTCAGGGGGGCCCAGTGTCGATTCTAGACAAGCGCTCATCCGACCCAGAAGCCCACATCGTTCGAGATAGAATCACACGCAGCAGGAGCTTGGATCGAGAGGGACGTTACCATAGCGATATTGACATAGAGCTTCGCATACCACAGTGTTACCGAACAAGTTTCAGTGCGGTTTCCGCACCAGTCCGAAGTGTGCGGAATAGAAGTCGATCGAAAAGTCCAAGTTCAAGTTGTTTAAAGTATAGAAAAGACATGTCTTCTGAGTCGCTTGGAGGGAGGGGTAGAAAGGGTGGTAAGCATGTAACATACAGTGACAACGTTGTTGTGAGAGGTTCCGATGCTAGCGGGACGTTAAGTTTGTCGGATAGCGGTAATGATAGGTCAAGACTAGGTGGTGCAAATGTGTCGGATGATTACTCTTCGCAGTTGAGGGAACTGTCTCAGCAGATTGTGCAAGAGTATTCCGCCAATGACACGAATATGGAGGCACGTATGAACAGTGAACAGATTCATTCATCAAAAACAAATGCATCTGAAGCTAACGGGGTCGTTAGACCTCGACTGACTAACAGCTTACATGTGATGAATGACCACAACTCTTCAAGGAAGAGAATTGTGGTGGAGGAGGATTATGATCATGACAGAAGTGTTAGTTATAATGATGCCGTAAACAGTTCTTATTCCGAGGAAGTGAAAACAGC
Organism: Dreissena polymorpha; assembly: GCF_020536995.1. NCBI lineage: Eukaryota > Metazoa > Mollusca > Bivalvia > Myida > Dreissenidae > Dreissena > Dreissena polymorpha. Next base: position 48,133,031 of record NC_068369.1, read on the forward strand.
GGCCGACGAATTAATCGCTAAGGCCACTGTTTCGGAGAATCTCAGCCCTGGCGAGACAAAAGAACGTCGTAATTCTTTGCCGCCGGATATCCAAATCCAAGAAAAGGACAGGAATAAACTTGATCCATCCAAACGATCCATCAGTTCCAGCATTAGCAATTTTTTCAGACGTATGTCACCACGTTCAGGGCGTAAATACAAGAAAGGCAGCCAATCGAACATGAGTGCACAAAGTCTGTCAACGTCGGATAGTTTGGACGGATCTCTTCATAAGCATGCCAGTTCTGGCAGTTTGTCTCGGGGGAAGTTACGCAGATCTTTCATGAAACTAATCGGAAAATCACCATCGAAAAAGGACGCAAATCGATCCGAAAGTTCCGAATATGTTGGGAAGTCTCCATCAAAACGGGACCCAAATGCCAAAAGATCAGAAAGTTCGGAGCCTGTGGGGAAGTCCCCATTGAAAGCGGATACCAATTCGAAACCAGACAGTTCAGACTGTGAGGAAAAGGATATCGGCAAAGAGAGTCAGTCACCAGGATCTGCCTTGTATATGAAGTCCATCGAACAGTCTGCAAAGTCGGACGTTTATCAGATGTTCAAAGACAAGCAGAGACCTGGCAGTAAGTCTGAGACCCCAAAATCTTCAACAAAGCCAACAGCAATAAAAGCATCGCCGCTTCAGGCCTCACCTGATCAGCGTAAAGTTGAGGACGGGAGGAGCATAAGGCAGAGATGGCTTGAGGCTAGCAGTCCTGGCGAAATGACTGGAGACAAATCAGCTGGGGATCAATTCACTGGTAAGAGTTTGGTTTTGCTTTAGTTTCAATCTATTCAAGCAGCGCTATACATGTAGATAAATTGAGTTTTATATATTTGCGTTCAGGTTTTTTTGGGGGTTGTGGGGGATGGGGCCTTTAGCCCTTATGTGGGGGAAATTTTACGCGTGATTTTCCACTTTGGGGGGATAATTGTGCGCTTTTTTTCTTAATTGGGGAAAATGTTAAGAGTTACTTTTACTGCTAAATTGGTTAAAAAAAAAAAAAAAGTGTGATTTTCTTCATAGACCATCTTTACTGGGATTGACTATGGCCGACTGTGGCAGACTGAGATCTTCTTGACAGGGACTGACTATTTTCGCGGCGTTTCCCTTTTTGGGGGATTTGGTTACTTACTCTCTCATTATTGCATTTGTACATGTTTGCTCTATATTCATTGCTTTTTTTCATAATTTATTACGTTTGACAAGATTAAATTGAAAGAAAATTGAGATATTATAATCATGAGACACATCTTTCTATAAAAAAAAAAAATATTAATGGGGGGGAATTTTTTGGTCCAGAAAGGGGAAAAAACCAGCCTAGTTTCGTGGGGGAAGACACCGATATTCGACGTCTTATATATAAGGTAAAAAAAACCTGGCGTTAAGTTTTGTCCCAGATTTGCCAGTGCTTTCTGCACAGGCTAATCAGGGATGACATTCTCCACATTTACTAGATTTTTTGTAAGATTTACAACTAACAAAAACTTCCCCAAAAAAGGGTTTTCCCTAATTAGCGAGTGCGGTATCCAGGCCTTTTCCGGGCCTTCTTCATGATGTTTACAATTGGTTTATATTGGGTGGCTTCAAAGTGGAGTATGGGGCATTGCATTTCATAAACACAGCTCAGTCAGAGCCTCTTGATGAAGACATTTACCAAAAAAAACTACAGAACTTATTAAGCTAGCCCAAACAAGATCTGTATTTTGTTCTTTTTGATTAATTGTTTATTCTCATAATAAACTGAGCTATTTGGTAGTGTTTAACCTTATACAGTGTTTAACCTTATACAGAAATTCTGTTTCATGGCTAGAATTAAGACATTTTGAATTATTTCTGCCATTTTCATGAAAATAATCTTGAAAGGTCATTGTTAATATATCTTACATTGTATCTCATGGACCATTATTGTTGATTGCTGTCTTACATTGTATCTCACGGTCCATTATTGTTGATTGCTGTCTTACATTGTATCTCATGGGCCATTATTGTTGATTGCTGTTTTGGTAAGACAGATTTCAATACGATTGATATACTTTTACCTGCACCCCTCCCCACCAAAACACAAACAAACAACACCCTCGCCCCCGTCTGACCTTCAACAGAGCCATTTCATGTATTGGCTGTTCAGGTAGCTACATGTTTCTATTCACTTATTACATTCTCTGCAAAACATGGCTGAATTGGAGTTAGACTGACTTTTAAAATATTGTAAGGTCCAGCCTGTCTGTTCAGTGTCGTGGACCAACTCACAGTGCTGTAAATAAATGCTGCAGGATGGAAAGCCGAACCAGTATGGTTACATTTCATTTTAGTTTTCTCTCTGAATCCAGGGTTAAAAGTCTTCTGGTTTGTGTGTGTCTTAATTCCAGTTTTTCAGGGCACCAAAAGGTCGTTTTCGTAATTCATGTAAATTCGATGAGATAATTTAGGGGGGGGGGGGGGGGGGGGTGACCCCCCTCGCATTGTCTCAGCACCACAAAAAGTTTATCAGCAATCAAAAACACGGAACTAAAAATAGATGCTTTGTAATGGATATTGCGGAACATGTTTCGTTGAACCAGCTGCAATTTCGGTAAATTAACAAAAGCAGGTGCCCAAAAGAGTAATCGTCATTTACATTGTAATCCGCGGGAAAAAAATAAAGGGAGTCAAGCATTTCCGACATTATCGAATCATTTACTTCAAACGAGCGCCATAATAAAAAATAGGGCAAGGTCACTGTCACAATAAGTGTGAAAATAGTTTGCAATCAATAATTCATCAAGGAATGGACAGATTGACTCGATACTTCTCATGTGCATTGGCCTTGGACAGTGACCCCTGTTGAAATTGGGGTCACTGTCAAAGGTCACTGTCACAATTAGTGTGAGAATTGTTACCGATCAATAACTTGTCAACGAATTGACCGATTGGCTTGATACTTCCCTTGTGCAGAGGCCCTGGACTTTAGATGGCCCCTATTGAAATTGGGGTCACTAGGTTGATGGTCAAGGTCACTATCACAATAAGTGTGAAAACCGTTTCTGATCAATAACTCATAAACCAAAAGACTTGACTGCTTGGCTTGTGGATGACCCCTTTTGAAATTGGGATGGCTTTGTCAAAGGTCATGGTCACTGTCACTTATATAGGGGTGAGAATAGTTTCATGTCAATAACTGGTCAACAAATTGACCGATTGGCTTGATACTTCTCATGTGCATCGGATAGTAGATGACCCCAATTGAAATTCAGGTCACTAGGTCAAAGGTAAAGGTCACTCTTACATTAAGTGTGAAAACCCTTTCCGATCAATAACTCACTGTGACATTAAGTGTTAAATTTGTTTCCTTTGATATGTCATCAAAGGATTGAGTGATGGCTGTCAAGGCCCTCTTGTATTGTGTGTGTTTTTTTAAACCTTCAATCTGGAATTTTTGGCAGTCATTTGGAAAGTTCTGAAGTTTTCCTGAGAATTCAAATATTCAATTGACTTGGATTGTTTTTCCATACATATGAGTGATCATAAATTGATAACATTCTTGCATCATCCAAAACAATTCTGTTCTTATCCTCATCTCACCCCCCCCCCCCCCCCTCCTATCTGATCATATACTGGGTAATTACACAGGCATGGCACCCCACCCTACTACCTGTAATGCTGAGAGATGCCTGAGATTTTCAGGTGAAGCTATTGGGAAAGAAACCTAGTTAGATTTTCTAGGAGATACTGTTCAGATGGGTTGTATATTGATTTCTGGAGGCATCACACACTGGGGAATAATCTCCAATCTGGTCTCTGCAAAAATAAAGAGTTGTAATATTGGTTTGGCATCATCTTTGAAAACATAACTAGTGCTAATGTTGTGATATTGGTTGATGTTTTTTGTGTGTTGTATCGTTGCATTCTGGATATTAATGTGTCAATTCTTGTGGTGCATGGTGATTAGTTCAGAAGAATTGTGTGTTACATTTAAGGAACATATTTTGTGTAACATTTAAGGAACATTGCGCTTGTACAGTGTATTTACTATGTGTGTTACACATGTTCCACTAGCATTGGAATGGAATTCCAAGGCTGTTTGAAATCTATAGGTCTTAGAATAATTTAACTAGGTTACAATAAGGTATCCGTATATATACAGAACAAGTATTTCTGGGAAACTGTTGTTTTTGGTGGTGACTGTTAGCTAACTTGAGTTGTGTTGCTAGTGTTAAAAACATTAAGATGGGGCTGATAAAAAGTAAGTTAAGTCCCAGAAAGGATCCTGGTGTTACTGATCAACCAGCAGATAACAGCACATCTGAACGTCTGGAGCCCACTGGTAAGGTTTTGATAGGACAAATGTGTGGTATAATTTGAGCATGCAGTGCGGTTTTTTCATCGTAATTTGGGTCCGGTAGGGGGAACCATTACCAATGGAAAAAAATATACATTTTTCCCAAAATGGACCTAAAAATTCCCAATTGAAGGTTTCCAAAAAAGATTTTTTTTTTAATTATTCTAAACATGTCAATTATCTCCAAATCCAGCTCTTTAAGTTGAACCTCAGGAGATATAATTTTGAAATCACTCTTATTATCAACTTTGTAATTATTTGTAAGCATATAATCAACACCATTAATTCCTAATTTTAGGCAAAAGTACGCAAAATTTCCCAATTCAAAGGGACCCAGTCCCATTCCCAAAATAGTGAGAAAAAACAAAAACCCACTGGCATGTGAACATTTATATACCTTTTTTTGAAATTGTTTAAATACTTTAATTAAACAACATGGGACTCCAATTTAACACCAGGTAGAAAATTCTTTTCATAATTTAAGGGCCCTTTATTCAAGGCAGCCGATCATTATAAGGGGTAATAATAAAATTAAGCAAATACGTTGTGGCTGACTACACTAGTTAATTAACATTTGCCACTTAGAGAGGTATTTTCATGAATTTTTAGTCCCTTAGAATGTTATATATTTAATTCATAACTGGGGAGTATGATTATTTATTGTTAATATCCCAGTTGAAGATGAACCAACTTACAAATACTGATAATTGTATCCATAAGTATAACCTGGTTATAAAATATGCATGTATTTCCAGTAAATATATTGCTATCTCATATGTACATGTATATGGTTGAGTCCATGCAGCTAGAAACTTCAATGAGGATGTTTATTATCTTATTAGAATATTTAGGTACTTCTGGATTCATTAATATTATATGTGTCTTGTTCTGAGAAAATTTGGCTTAATGCATGTGCGGAAAGTGTTGTCCCTGATTAGCCTCTGCGGACTGCACAGGCTAATCTGAGAGGACACTTTACGCACATGCATTAAGCCCTATTTTCTCAGAACAAGACACATATAGCTATATATTTGGAAAAGAAGAACTGTAGATAAAGAAATTGAAACCGATGTTACACTGGACTTCAAATTGTCAATGACTTTGCCATGAATTAGTTGTTGCATCAAGTTACACCACACGTTAATAAATTGAATGAACTGCACTGCAACCAGTGACCATTTAGGCAAAGTATCAAAAAAACACAAATGAATGAAACTGGGTCACAACCTTGAAAAAGTCAATGCAAAGCAAAGCATCGGGGATGAAAAACAGGTTTAAGGGCGTCCAAAGCTCATACTTGGTCCATTTTATTTCATATTACATTTTGATGTAAGTAAAATTTAATTTTATACACAGCCTTTTCACACCTTTTTGAGAATAAGTCCTACACACAAGATATTGTTCAATTTACTGTAGATTAAGACAAACAAATAGTGTTTAATTTATACTGTTGAACCATTATTGAAAAAAACTTGTCTCAAACCATAAAATCCCTCGCATAAACATACCAGCTAAATGGACATCACAACTTTAAAACTATTTCTACACCTTTCTACACTTTAAACAGCTTTATTACCAAACATGTCAAAGTTTAATTACTGAATGGTCAATTATACCAGTGATTTTTTTATGCCCACGAAGGGGGGCATATAGTGATCGGTCTGTCCGTCCGTCTGTCCGTCACACTTTGTGTTTAGGTTTCGAAAAATGCTCATTACTTCTATGTCGCTTCAGAAAGCAATTTCATATTTGGCATGCATGTGTATATGGACAAGGCCTTTCCATACGCATACAAATTTTGACCCCTGTGACCTTGACCTTGAACTTATAGTCCGCGTTTAGGTTTCGAAATTGCGTTAAAGGTTTCGAAGAAAGCTCATAACTTCTTTCAAACGTTTATAGGCGGCGTAAGTTATCCTATGGTGACAGCTCTTGTTTTCCCAAAATTACTGCCTCGTATACAGGCTGCTTCCCTGCATGCAATGGCAAAAAGTAAAAAAAATCCCAACAATCGGACCAAAATTTCCCAAAAAGATGCTCCAGTAATGAACCAGACCAGATTTGGTGCTGCCAAGAAGAGCAAAGACTGCAATTATAGTCTCTGTAATGAACTTTGCCACATTGAAAAAATTGTCGCCACTTTCCAAAATTTGTCGCAAGTTGAAACAATCGCGATCGGCAGCATACCCCTGGAATTTTAAAAACTAAGTGACAGTTTTGAGGGAAAACATCTAATTGTTGCAAAAAGCATGTAGTGAAAACTAATTGACATGAAATCTTATCTGTTGGCCTGGATTATTGATTCCTACTGAATACAATAGCTTTGTCATGTAGAGGGGTTTGGGTTATTCTCTCTGCTAAGACAATCTCAAGACAGTATATCCTTCAGCGCTTATAATGTTTATATAATGCCATTCTTAGCTGGAAGCAAATGTCTCAGTTATTCAGAAGTCAACTTGTGTTCCATTTTATGGTGCAATTATGTTTGAAGAAAATTGTTAATATTCTTCCGCTGTTTACATGTATAATATTGAATACAAAGCAATAATTGAACCCTTTCCCCCATAAGAAGCAAAGTGAAAATGGCTTTTGTAACCAGCATAAAACCTTATTAGAACAGCCTGCGAGTTATTCGCAGTCTGTTCAGGTTTTATGCTGCTTGCTGCTCATCAGTATCTAAGGGTCAGAATAAAGCCTTTAAAACTTGAATTAAGTAAGAAAGGTATTTAATTAAATGTTACTTTCTAAGGGACTACAAATGTGTCAAAAAAACGTATCTAATTGGTAAATGGTTAAATAGGTATCTAAGTGCTAAAGGGTTAAATACGTATATAACTGGTAAAGGGTTGAATATGTACATGTATCTAAGTGGTAAAGGGTTAAATATGTATCTAAGTGGTAAAGGGTTAAATACGTATCTAAGTGGTAAAGGGTTAATAATCACAAGAGTTTTTGATACATGTCTGTTTCAAATTGTTTGATGTTTATTTTGAGACTTTTATGTTATGGTTGATCTGAAAAAAGGTCATTTTTGAAAAAGGGACATTTAAAGGGACCTTTTCACGTTTTGGTTAATTGACCAAATTTAAAAAATGTTTCAGATTAGCAAATTTTTGTTGTAGTTATGATATTTGTAAGGAAACAGTAATACTGAATATTAACCATGCTCTAAAATATCCATTATATGCATCTTTTGACGATTTAAAAACCTGAAAATTATTAAACGTTGCGACACGAAACAATTGAATAATTTGGATAGTTCTGTTGTTGTTGTTATATTTTGGTGACGCTTCTAGGATTGCTTATATAAAGTATATAATACATAATTGTATTAGCAAGGATGGCCCAGTGGTCGTAAGCTTTAGACTTACTTCAGGGGTCAGTGTTTTTTTTTACTGGAGCTTTTTAGATACAATGTTTACATTTATCAATAAAGCATTTAATGACAAACTTCAATACATGCCAGAATCTAAAGAAAAGGCAATTACCGAGTAATACATTGCGGTAGTAGATATACCAGGCTTGATTAGCTACCAAATTAGCTAAGGCAGTTACATGGTTAAATGTTGAAGAGGAAGTTTCTTAAAATAGAAGCAAATCAAGGATGGAAATAAGTGGTTGCCCGTGAGCCTAGTGGGGCATGTAGATTTTGGTAGATTTACGTCTAGGCAAGTAAATTTCAAAATTTGGTTGTGTGTCTAGGAAACTAGATTTTCAAGCTTGCAGTTTCCCGCAGTTTATATGCTTTTTTTTTAAAGCACACAGATTCAGTTTTATCAAAAGGCGAAATGCATGAAGTCATAACAGCCATTGTATCATTTTTATGCCCCCGAAGGAGGGCATTTAGTGATCGGACCGTCCGTCTGTCTGTGTCCGTCTGTCCTTCCGTCACACTTTGCGTTTAGGTTTCGAAAAATGCTCATAACTTCTATGTTGCTTCAGATAGCAACTTGATATTTGGCATGCATGTGTATCTCATGGAGCTGCACATTTTTAGTGGTGAAAGGTCAAGGTCATCCTTCAAGGTCAAAGGTCAAATATAATGGCTTCAAAGCGGCGCAGAAGGGGGCATTGTGTTTCTGACAAACACATCTCTTGGTTCTGATTTTGTTTTGTTACTTTTTTGCCAGAGTAACGAAAGAACTAGTGATAGTTGTCAGTTGGCGCAACCTACGGGCTACCATAAAAGTTACTTTCTATCCCTTTGTAAAGTGATTTTTATGCCCCCGGATCGAATGATAGGGGGTATATTGTTTTTGGCCTGTCTGTCATTGTACGTGCGTGTGTGTGTTTGTGTGCCTGTCTCAAAACTTTAACCTTGGTCATAATTTTGCAACATTGAAGATATTGAAACAATCGCAACTTGATATTTGGCATGCTTGTGTATCGCATGGAGCTGCACATTTTGAGTGGTGAAAGGTCAAGGTCATCCTTCAAGGTCAAGGTCATAAAAAAATTCAAAGCGGCAAATTAGGGGGCATTGTGTTTCTGACCAGCACATCTCTTGTTTTGCTGTTTATTTTACAGCCTGTGGCTATTGAACTTTAAAAATATTGTTCTAATGCGGGAAATTGTGGAAATAAATTGTAATTAAACTGCAATTTTATTATACAGGGCCCTTGCTACACTTTGGGGGATTGGGACCGGGGTCTTTAGAGGGGATATTACGCATCGTTTTGGGCAAAAAGGGGAATTTTAGATCTTTTCACCATCCATTCAACACTTAAAATTGCTATATTTTAATGTAATTTACATAAATATACATTAAATCAAAGTTTAATAGCAGGATACCAGCTGGCAACGTAGGTATGAAAGTAAAAAAAAAAAAAAGAATTTCGGCCCCTAAACGAGGGCCCTGTTATGTGAAGTGATACTTATATTTCTTCTTAATTTAATTTAGTTAATTATTCTATTTTTTAAACATTCTTTTTTCTTCCATTTTTGGGGAAATATGGGTTTATTTTTTGCCTTTTGGAAACAGACTAATTTTAATGGTTATTATTATGCACAATCAGAACAATATTCTCACCACAAAGTATGTACATTTTGCTCAAGAAGAGTATGTTTAAAGGAAGCTTAAAGTTAACTATATAGTTCTTCCATCCATTCACCCGTTTTTTTCAAATACTATCATAAATATATTGTTGTTTGTTTGAGTGTATTTTTAGCAAAATAAATAGTTTTCAGCAACATTAAACTATTCTAAAGGATGTATGTTATTTAAAACCAGGGGTGTCAATTTTCCGGATTATTCCGGAAATCCGGATTTGAGCCTTCCAGGGTTGATTTTGAGGTGAATGTAAATCCGATGAGTTTGTCTAAGGCGGGTGAGGGTAGGGACAAAATTCTTTTAGTGCGGGATCATTTCAGAACAAATATTGTTATAGCATCGTCTGCATTCCGGACATTTGCGCTTGGTACCGATTTTATTTATTGATTTCTGATTGGTAAGCGGCTGGCACTGACATGAGCAGTAACTGGCAAAGTAAAGCACTGCAATATCATATTTTAAAACAATATGTTAATCAAATTATATATTGACTGCGTATTTGCTAGGTTACTGGTTACTGGTTTTCATTTTCTGCAGTCAAACGATATGCATATTTTATTTCATTTGCAAATGATGTATCGCGACATATTTTCGGACAGTCGTTTTCGGATACGCTGGTTTGTCAATTTTAATTTAATTTCGAAGTTCTTAATATAATTTGTTTAGAATGACAAATACACCTGTGTTGTTACGGATGGTTTGGTTTATAATATTTCGCATTGTACTCACCAGAAATTGCACCAAGAAAGACTATTAAAAAAAGAACAATAAGCTAGGGCTCGGGGGGTTGGGCCCTCTCTTCCCTTTATCCTACGGCTTAATTTTCCGGATTTCAAATTTGGGACAATTGACACCCCTGTAAAACATTATAAGGCAAACATTTTTTTACATATAATTTAAAGGAAACATAAAAAATTGATCATTTCTTTTCCCCTTGTACTAGCCATCTTATTTTAGCGGAAACGTATGATGATGAACAATTTTTTTGTACAGTGTAAATTTTAGTTTAGTCAGTTTAAATTCTCGGCCTTTTAGCGTGTTCACAAGCTTTTTCTGTAATTTGAACTTATTACCTAGATATTGACCACATGTAAGTCAGTTTTGAGATATAGACTAGTATGGGGCAAGTCTTGTGAGTAAATCTCATTAAAATTGGGCAATAAATGTGACATCATTACCATTATTGATGAATATGACAGTTCTCTCCCTTTGGCAATATCATATGTAATAATGTCATATGATAAACACATTTTTAAGGGTGTTTTATCAGTTTAGTCATGATTAAGTGACATGCCTCAATGATTATATTTTTTGGGTGCTATGACAGTTCTCTCCCTTAGGCAATATTATTAGCAAATACATCAGTGGTCTCCCTTAGAACTTTTCAGATGTTTTCAATACATGCAGTGTTGGCTGTTCTATCCACAAGTAGTTACATGATAGACCAGCTGTGTATTTAATTGTTCACATAGATGTTTTAAAGCTCGACAGTCTGCTGGATTGTGTTGTGTATTGGGACTTAATCAGGGAATAAATCAAGGAGTAATTATCTGGTAGGTATTGATTATATTCGACCTGTAATGAGTGAACAGTGTTATCTTGTCATATAGTGATATACCCTCCCATATTATCTGACAGTTTAACACCCAGTACTCATTCTTCATTGTACTGTGTACTGTTAATTAGGCCAGTAGTATTATATATGTTTGATGAGAGTTTAATGTTCCTTTGTGTTGGTTGTTTATTTTCTGTGTTTCTAAAGGGAACATTGATGATAGAATAAAGCTCAACATTTTTTTGGAAAATTAAAGGGATTAGAGATGATGTTGTTTTTAAGACTCAGTCTGTCATGTGTGCGGAGGTGGGGTCGTATGATTCATTGAGGCAGTTAAATAACAACATGGGCTTTAGCATGTATCTAAATGTGGGATGGTGTGGAATTAATGCAGCTGTGAAACTGCATGTTGCAAAAATACATTTAAACTTCCCTTTCTTGTGTGTGGTTATCATGATGATTCAGCAATTTTTTTCTGATCTTTAGTTGGGAATTATGGTTCCATTACCATATAAAATGTAAAAGTGTAAATTTTGAAAACCTTCTTTCAACGAAAAAAACAACATATTATTGTGAAAAGATAACATACACTGGGGTATGTTTATTGGGTTCACGTTTATGATGGCTTTTATCCATATTGTCATTATATTTGTTAAAAGAAAAACAACTCCTGTTTAGTTGATTAATAAAAATTATATACTGACAGGCACATCATTTGTATTTCAGTTATCAGTTGGCCTGTAAAATGTAACAAAATATTAAAACAAGATTGCGAGTATGTTTTGCTGTTTTAAGAGTTCAATAAAAAATCCACAAATAAGCTTTGAGATTAAATATTTTTGTAAATGACCACCCCTGTATGTTCAACTTGAATGGACTCTTGACAAAAATTAATGCCTGTAATTTGTGGGACATTTATTTTAACCACCTAGATACTTCCATTGTTAAGATTAGCTTGTAAAAAAAGGGACAAAACAGCCTTGCTTAATAGATTTGAAATTTTAGATTGTACTTGTTACGTGTATCTTGTCCATTGATTTTAACACCATATAAAGCATATAAGTATAGCAGTGTAATCTCAGCTTTTCAAATAGGTTAGGCTAATAATCAATGGTACAAGTCAACAAAATTTACCCCTGGGCAGTTAAAGGGGCCTTTTCACAGATTTTGGGATGTATTGAAGCTTGTCATTAAATGCTTTATATTGATAAATTAAAACAATAGACGTAAAAATCTCCTATACAATTAAAAAAAGGGGAAAAAAAAGTAACACGTCAGAGGGCTCAAACCACTGACCCCTGGAGTCTTGGAGTAAAAAGTCTCCCGCTTAGACCACTCGACCATCCATGCTCATTCTATAAGCTGCTGTTTGTTTTACCTATATAAGCAATCCTGGTAGTTTCCAAAAATATAACAACAACAACAACAGAACTTTCCAAATTATTCAATCCTTTCGCGTTGCAACGCTTTATAATTTTCAGGTTTTCAAATTTACTTTTTCCTCACAAATGTCATAACTAAAGTGAAAATTTGCGAACTTGAAACAACTTTTTTTAATTTGGGCAATTTACCAAAGCGTGAAAAGGCCCCTTTAAGTAAAAAAAAAATTACTTATATTTCATAACATTATGTCAGAGATAAACAATTTGTTACAGAAATCTCTTTTTCCTTTAAGTGTAATTATTAATAACAGAACTTCAATGAACCAAAACTAATAAGTGTAAAAAAAATGTTTCAAATATAATTTAAAACAATATTCCATTTTAGACATTTATTGCACAAACCAGATCCCATTCTGTTATTTATTTTACCAATTAGCGTACAAGGCATTATCATATCTCTGCCAAGTCAGTTCCACCAGAAAACCAGGCTACAAGTCAAGAATATCAAATAGGCCTTTGTATAAAAGTCAAGAATATCAAATACGCCTTTGTATAAATCTGTTGTTTTTTCTGGAGGGGGGGGGGGATTTTTAGAATATTTTGACAAATGATGGTTTCTGAGAATGAACTAAAAACTTATATATGAGCCTCACTCTGGGGAAACAGAGCTTAATGCGTGTGTGTAAAGTGTTGTCCCTGATTAGCCTGTGTGTAAAGTGTGGTCCCTGATTAGCCTGTGTGTAAAGTGTTGTCCCTGATTAGCCTTTGTGTAAAGTGTGGTCCCTGATTAGCCTGTGTGTAAAGTGTTGTCCCTGATTAGCCTGTGTGTAAAGTGTTGTCCCTGATTAGCCTGTGTGTAAAGTGTGGTCCCTGATTAGCCTGTGTGTAAAGTGTTGTCCCTGATTAGCCTGTGTGTAAAGTGTTGTCCCTGATTAGCCTGTGTGTAAAGTGTTGTTGCTGATTAGCCTGTGTGTAAAGAGTTGTCCCTGATTAGCCTGTGTGTAAAGTGTTGTCGCTGATTAGCCTGTGTGTAAAGGGTTGTCCCTGATTAGCCTGTGTGTAAAGGGTTGTCCGTGATTAGCCTGTGTGTAAAAAGTTGTCCCTGATTAGCCTGTGTGTAAAGTGTGGTCCCTGATTAGCCTGTGTGTAAAGTGTGGTCCCTGATTAGCCTGTGTGTAAAGTGTTGTCCCTGATAAGCCTGTGTGTAAAGTGTTGTCCCTGATTAGCCTGTGTGTAAAGTGTTGTCGCTGATTAGCCTGTGTGTAAAGTGTTGTCGCTGATTAGCCTGTGTGTAAAGGGTTGTCCCTGATTAGCCTGTGTGTTAAGTGTGGTCCCTGATTAGCCTGTGTGTAAAGTGTTGTCCCTGATTAGCCTGTGTGTAAAGTGTTGTCCCTGATTAGCCTGTGTGTAAAGTGTTGTCGCTGATTAGCCTGTGTGTAAAGGGTTGTCCCTGATTAGCCTGTGTGTAAAGGGTTGTCCCTGATTAGCCTGTGATTAGCCTGTGTGTAAAGTGTTGTCCCTGATTAGCCTGTGTGTAAAGTGTTGTCCCTGATTAGCCTGTGTGTAAAGTGCTGTCCCTGATTAGCCTGTGTGTAAAGTGTTGTCCCTGATTAGCCTGTGTGTAAAGTGTTGTCCCTGATTAGCCCATGTGTAAAGTGTTGTCCCTGATTAGCCTGTGTGTAAAGTGTTGTCCCTGATTAGCCTGTGTGTAAAGTGTTATCCCTGATTAGCCTGTGTGTAAAGTGTTGTCCCTGATTAGCCTGTGTTAAAGTGTTGTCCCTGATTAGCCCATGTGTAAAGTGTTGTCCCTGATTAGCCCATGTGTAAAGTGTTGTCCCTGATTAGCCTGTGTGTAAAGTCTTGTCCCTGATTAGCTCGTGTAAAAAATGTTGTCCCTGATTAGCCCGTGTGTAAAGTGTTGTCCCTGATTAGCTCGTGTAAAAAATGTTTTCCCTGATTAGCCTGTGTGTTAAGTGTTGTCCCTGATGAGCCCATGTGTAAAGTGTTGTCCCTGATTAGCCTGTGTGTAAAGTGTTGTCCCTGATTAGCCTGTGCATGTCCCTAAAGTGTTGTCCCTCATAAGCCTGTGTGTGTTTGTAAAGTGTTGTCCCTGATAAGCCTGTTTGTAAAGTGTTATCCCTGATAAGCCTGTGTGTGTGTGTGTGTGTAAAGTGTGGTCCCTGATAAGCCTGTTTGTAAAGTGTTGTTCCTGATTAGCCTGTGCATGTGCGTAAAGTGTTGTCCCTGATTAGCCTGTGCTTGTGCGTTAAGTGTTGTCCCTGATTAGCCTGTGCATGTGAGTAAATTGTCGTCCCTGATTGGCCTGTTTGTATGTTTAAAGTGTTGTCCCTGATTAGCCTGTGCTTGTGCTTAAAGAGTTGTCCCTGATTCGCCTGTGCTTGTGCTTTAAGTGTTGTCCCTGATTGGCCTGTGCATGTGTGTAAAGTGTGGTCCCTGATAAGCCTGTGCCTGTGTATAAAGTGTTGTCCCTGTAGCCTGTGTGTGTGCGTTAAGTGTTGTCCCTCTTAGCCTGTGCATGTGTGTAAAGTGTTGTCTCTTATTAGCCTGTGCAGTTCACACAGGCTAACAACACTCTTTGCCTAGAATATATTGCTGCTTAAGGAGAGACTTCATTTAACCCTTTCCCACTCAGAAGGAAAGTGAAAATGGCTATGTGCAAACAGCATAAAACCAGAACAACCTGCGAGTAACTCTCAGTCTGTTCAGGTTTTATGCTGTTTGCTGCTCATCAGTATCTAAGGGTTGGAAATGAAGCTGTTAAAACTTGAATCTTGTAAGAAAGATCTTTAATTAAATGTAACTTTCTAAGGGACTACAAATGCCTGAAAATACGTATCTAAGTGGTTAAGGGTTAAGCCAAAAATACAATGAAAGCAAAAAGTGTCATCCCTGATTAGCCTGAGCAGACTGGGGATGACACACTACACTCGTGCTTTAAGCCCCGTTTTCGGAGAGGTTGTCTCATATACTTGCACTGACATCGTTCTAAAGACAAAGAACTCTATACATCAACGTCACAAGATCCTGTTAGAATGAAATACTCACAAGGTTTTTTTTCAGTTTTGAGGGAAGGGGGTCGGGTCCCCTGAGAGAGGGAAAATTCGCGCGTAAATGGGGAAAAGGGGAAAATTTCTATGCTTAGCTAGTAACAGTACAAAATCAAGTTTTAACACTATAATTCACCTTACAGAGGGAGAAAAACATAATTCAAACTCTTTTATTCATTAACATGTTATGTTCATGTTCAAAGTTCAACATTTCTGGGCTTTTCAGCGAATTTATCAATTATTCTGGTGACCTCCTCTTCACCAAGTCTCTCCATGTGCAGACAAAGTCTGATCAGGGACTTCAGTGTAGCTTCCCCAAGCCTGTTTCTCTGTGGCGTGCAAAGCAGGTTGAGCAAACTAAACAGTCTTTCAACACTCTCTTGACCGGACGTTTCTGGCGTTTCACTGCCGGCATTTAAAGAAGACTGACTTTTAAGTTGTACTTGTTTGAAAAGAATATCAATTTATTTTTAAGTTAAAACAGATTTGTCAATTTTTTTACGATAGCTTTTGTTGTTGTGCAACATGTTGGAATACATAAGGTTTGCGGTAGATGTTGTAAAGCGAAAGTCGTGATAGTGAACTACGTACGGTTTTCGGTAAAGGCTATAATAAAGTAAACACGCTGATGCAGTTCAGGAAAATTGTAGTAAATTCATAACGAAAGACGTATTTTAATGAGGTATAATTGATTAAAATTGAATAACACTTCCGAGAGGGGAATTTTAAAAATATTTGGTGGAAAAATATATACTCTAAAGATTGGGGAATGGGGCCGAATAACGCCGAATATTTCATCCAAAAAAAACACTGACTCAATGTTTGCATTATTATTTTATATCAGCCAAAAAGTATTTCAAATTCAAGACAACAGTATTTCAAATTATTTGGTAATTCATGTATTGTTTGAGTAAAAAAAGTCACAGAGGAGGTTCTGCAATTAAATACTTCTCTTATTCACTTGTTTAGTATTATAAATGCCTTTTATACCTATCAAACTATGTAAGGCAATTGATAGCTTTTAATTAATTGATGACTCCCTTTGTCAAATATTTTGCACAATTATCAACGAAATTAACCAGCTTGCTTGCATTATTTAATATTGGAAATATGACCAAAGGTTTGTTCACATTGTCAATGGGCAAAATATGTGCCCCTTTAATCAAAGGTGTACTGAGCTTAGTTAAATGTCAATAATTATCTATACAGCAAAGAACTGCTATTAACTGATAAACAATCATTATAATGATACATGTGTATGTGTGAAGTTGTGAAGCCCAGTTACAGTTTGTGAGAGAAGAATAAATCCTGTTGATGATTGCCACTTAAAATGCTTTGAGACGTGTTATAAACACAATGCTTGTGTACTCTTGAGTGATTAAATTAATTAATCTTGTAATAAACAAGTAAAAAGGTTCCTATAGCAATTGGATTATAAGTTATATATATATATTGTGTTGTTTTATCTAAGTTTATATCTTAAGACTTGTTTAAACATGAAATAGATTGGAAACCAAACCATACAATATTTTGGGAAAAAAGATATTATAAGTTGTAAAGGTGGTTTATTTTGCACTTGTGACTCTTAATGCTTTGAGACTTATTTATGATTTTTAGTGAACCTAAGAAAATGATTCTTTTGAAAACCTTGGTGGAATGGAATGAAGATGGTATGAACAGTTTGGGATTGTTTTATAGTGTTAAATTAATTTTAAAAAGAACAGAGTTTGTTGAGGAAATTCATGTTTGATTTCTAGTTAAATGGATAAAAGGAATGTATTATTGTTTTGCCTTTCACTTTTGCTTTACTATTTGTATGTTATTTAAGGCGCACATTCTTGTAAAGGTGTATTAGTATTAGAATTTTACAAACTGTTAAAAAAATGTATTTTTTTGTTACGAAATTACAAATTAAAGACTAGAAAATCAACACAATAAAGTTGCAAAAGTCACATTATTTGAAACAGTAAACAAATAAACCAGTGTTTATTTTGTTACGTAAATGAATATTTATGTGTTCAGATAATATGACAACAAATACAGGTATGTTAGCAAAAAAAAAAGTTTTTTTTTTAATTTGATATTTAAAAAAAATCATTTGAAGGATACGTGATATGCAGCAGTATTACTCATAAACATGGAATGCCCAGCTGTTACATGTACTTGCCTCCAAGTTTATGCATTTGCGCAAAATTGTTGATTTTATGGCTTGTTTAAGCTGTATATGATTATGAAACCAGTATTTTGCCATGGCAAGCAATCCATTTTCATGTTTTAGAATAATCCATTAATCTGCTTAAAAAATCAACAGTTTTATGACTTGATGTTTAGTGTGTGAATTTGCACAAACTGTGCACTTGGGTTTGGGCGTCTATTATTATGCTCCCCCAAAATTTATTTTGGGGGAGCATATAGTCGCTGCTTCATCTGTCCGTCCGTGTGTCCGTCCGTCCGTGCACAATTTTTGTCCGGGCTATTTCTCAGCAACTAATGACTGGAATTCAATGAAACTTTATGGGAAGCTTCACTACCAAGAGGAGATGTGCATATTATCAGCGGGTTCTGGTCGGATGAATTTTCACAGAGTTATGGCCCTTTGAAATTTTATATAAAAAAATTATTGTCCCCCCAACTAATGTGCCCTCAAGACGATTCCTTTTATCTGAATATATAGTGCAATATTGTGACAAAAAAAAAACTTTGGGGAGCATCACCCGTCTCCGACGGTTTCTTGTTATTAATATATATGAAGATATCAATTGGCTTATTTCTAATTAACCACTACTTGAAACACAAAGAAATACATGTAACACCAATTCAATAACATGATAATTACTGGCGTTATGGTCGTTTTTATTGCACAAGTTGATTTAATTATGTTTATTTCTAGATATGCTTCAAAGAAATAAACACCCATGTAGCTACATTGGTCAATAGTCATTCTTCCAGTGTTTTATTTTGGACTTTGGTGATTTTCTTATAAACATTCGTTCACTAAATTACACAGGTATTTGTAAATACTATAAACACCCCGTTCATTCATTAAATTGATTACAGGCAGTTATCAATATTTTAAATACAGCCTGTCAATAGGTCAGCCTAAGGGTTCAACAGGAGAATCTGATTTCCCTGAGATTTATTGACTCATGTTTCAATTGTCCTAGGTAGTTGACATTTTTCAGCCGTGTATTGATTGTCCAACCACTGTTTACAGTGGAATGTATGGTCTGTATTGATCTCTCAAATATATCTAAGAGGTATGGACTTTATTGGACAGCGACAATATATCTGATATATCACAGCATTTCCTCTGGTTTTCTCTGGTTCAACTATGCCAGCAACTATGTACACACAAGCTAACATAATGTTACATGCTTAGGAACATTATTAGCAGCTTTACGTTTAATTAGAAGTGATTGGGTTACTTAAATGATTGGGTTACTTATGTGATTCGGTTACTTTAAGTATATTTTGGATACAATAGAATCCATTGTTTTGGCAGAGGTTATCAATATTGTGTATTGTGCTGGATTTAACGCTGCAGTCGACTTTTTGAGGCCAGATTTAATCTGCCACGGGCATATATTGAAATTTTACTAGTCCTTACTGAATGCCAATCAATCGACATTCTTGCATTTAATGCAACTGTTTAAGCAGTCATGTGTTGACCTATTTATACTTCAGAATATGGATTTTTAACAAGCAAAGAGGTATAGTATACTAGTTTAAATGCACCATGCTCATCGTAATTCTTCTCAGTAAACTTCTGCAATGTATCAGAGGTTTTGCTCTTATAAACATATTGCCATTTTTCGCTCTCACCCAAACATATTCCCTTAGATCATTTTCTCTCAGAAAATGCTTATTTCTATCACTCAGCTGTTTTTTCGCTTGGATAAAATATTGAGAAAGATGAAGAATCTTTTACTATGTGATGCTCATGTCGGTGAATCACCTCCTTGTGTTATGAAGCTGTTTTCTTTCTGTAATTCAATGGTTTTAATTCCACAACAGAATGCAGCCAATATGATGCATCATGTTGGACTCTATCCAAGTTGTAAATTGGACTTTTTTCTAAAAACAACTGTCTTTAAAACGTCCTGTTCTTAATTGTAAAAGCATGTACAAGTAATTGTATACTTGAATAAGATTTCTTCTTGAATTAAACTGTTTATTAATGGAAAATTACAAGATTGTACATGTTTTCATGGAAAGATTATGGCATATTTGTTAGAGGTATTGTGCTGAATGTGTGTCTGTTGGATAATTAAGCAATACAAATTTCCCTGTAATATTTATAAACTTTTATTAGCTCGGCTTTTTCAGAGAAAACCCTAGGTATTGTCATAGCCAGCTCATCGTGTCGTCCGACGTCTGCATCGTGCTAAAACCCTAACATTTTGTTAAGGTTTTAAACATTGGCTCAAAAATCAAATTGCTTCCACCTTCAACTTTGTAACTTCATATGTAGATGCACCTTGATGAGTTCTACATGCCACACCCATTTTTGGGTCACTAGGTCAAAGGTCAAGGTCACTGTGACCTTACAAAAAAAAAATCTGACAAGCTTTCATTTATTCAAAACTGCACCCGTAGCCGAGCGTGGCACCCGTGGTGCTCTTGATAAAAATGTCATGTCACAATAGTTTTATGCAGATACCAAGTACAAGAGCTTGTATGTGTTAGAATCTAGATTAGTTACCCTTGACTAAATAATGATATAACTTAATCATTCTATTCTATGTTTTTCATAGATGAAAAAAAACAGAACATTTCCTAAAATATTTTTCTTCAAGTCAAACCAAACATGAAATCAATTTAGGTGCATTTTATACACTTTGTCAGAAAGCAAATATGCAATTACTGTTGTATTTTGTACAGTCATTTGCAAATATGAAATTGATGTTCTTATTTCCTTTGCATTTACAGCAAACGAATCTACACTACTCAGCCCGTTGTCACCAGATTCGGAGAGGGTGGGAGATGGCCATGTTTTGGCAGACGGCAAATCAGAGACACCAAATAACACTGAGTCTCGCATCCAAGCCTCGACTGTCACGCCAGTAAACAGTCCACAGAAACGTGACGAGTACAAACGACGTATTGAGAAAAGTTCACCACCAATGACAGTTGTTGACGATTTCTCCGAAGCGTTCCCATTCGACACCGTCACAAGAACGCCATCGTATCTGCGTATAAGCAGTGCGGTCAGTGGGTATGGTCACTACTCGAAATACTCGGCGTACAGAGGAATAGAAAAACGGTCACCCTACTCGAGTACTCTGTCCCTGCGGTCGAGTAGGTCTGATTTGACGACCCCGCAGTCGCCCGTTGAAATGCCCATCGGAAAGATCCCGAATATCTCTCGTCCAACGAATTACCCGCCCTTGAAGAGTGAGGTTCTGTCGCCTCGCAAGGAGATTTTCGGGGACACTGGTGTAGAGACATTGACCCCTGTGAATGGGTCAAATGAGGGTTCTTTAAATGGTAGGGACGATTCCAGTGGATCGCTATCTAAGAGTGAAGATGTAACGATAGAAGGCAATGGGCATATTGAACTGGTTGAGAATTTTGTGTCAACTGGAAACCCAGAGAAGGTATGGATTATTTAAAATAGGTCTATCGCACTATGAAGTGCTGTGTTTAATGTTAAGTTTGTTTAACACTTTAGGATATTGCTTTTTATTGCAGTAAACAAAGAAAGTGAAAATCTTGTGCTGTACTGTTGTGAACTTTTCAGACGTTTTCTTTATAAAAAATCTTAATGTGTGAAATTTGGTAGAATGGTTATTCTCCATTATGTTATAATATTAGTGTCATGACTTCTTACTGACCCTGTAGAGTACAATACACAGACAGTAATATAATAATAGGTAGCTCAGCTACCCAGTATGACACAGTGCAGTGACAGTAAGAAGCCATTTAGCAACTTTATCTTAGCGAGTACCATTTATTCTTCCATCATCAACTCAATAACAGGATATAATTGCCGTATTGTATAATGTGTTGCATACATCGATGATGTCAAAAGCTAATGAGATCTTATTGAAAGATATTTAACAGTTTTTTTCTGTTGAGCTTTATGAATGGAGGTCACTGAGAGCTCAGTGATTTTTTTTGCCCAATTGGGAAAAGTACAGGTACTAGCCAAATTGGGAAAAAACGTGCGCGAAAACCTCTGAAAATGGGAAAATTCACGCTGTGAAGTCTTCATAATGGGAAATTGGTGTATATGACTTTTTGCTCTCAGATTCTTTAAAATTGATAACCACATTTGTAAGTGTTGTTAAGTTGTCAATATTATATCTACTTAGGTTCAAGCCATAGAGCTGCATATGGAAAACAAACTAAATATTGCTTCTTTTTTTTAGTTCCCTACAGGTTTCACCAGAGGGGACTTGTGGTTTAGTCTCAGTCCGTCCGTCACACTTTTCTGGATCCTGCGATAACTTTAAAAGTTCTTAATATTTTTTCATGAACCTTGGAACATTGATAGATGGCAATATGGACATTATGCACGTCATTTCATTTCGTTCCTACGTCAAAAATTATGGTTGCTATGGCAACAAATAGACTAGAAATACTGCTGAAAATGGTGGTTTTTCTGGATCCTGCGATAACTTTTAAAGTTCTTAATATTTTTTCATGTAACTTGAAACATGGATAGATGGCAATATGGACATTATGCACGTCATTTCATTTTGTTCCTAAATTAAAAAAATTGGTTGCTATGACAACAAATATATTTCTAAAAATCTGGAATTTCTGACGATGGTGGAGCCGGTAGGGGACTTATATTGCTTGACAATAGTCTTGCTAAACCTTTAATTATACCCCCACAAACGAAGTTTAGGGGGTATATAGGAGTGAACTTGTCTGTCGGTCGGTTGGTCTGTCCGCTCTCTAATTCACGTAGTTTTCA
The DNA here is from genome assembly GCF_020536995.1 of Dreissena polymorpha. Taxonomy (NCBI): domain Eukaryota; kingdom Metazoa; phylum Mollusca; class Bivalvia; order Myida; family Dreissenidae; genus Dreissena; species Dreissena polymorpha. Next base: position 48,155,369 of record NC_068369.1, read on the forward strand.
TCCGATCTTCACCAAACTTGGTCAGAAGTTGTATCTACATGATGTCCAAGCCAAGTTTGAACATGGGCCTTGCCGGGTCAAAAACTAGGTCACTGGGTCACTAAGTGCGTTTTAAACGTTCAGCATGTTGTCCGCTCTCTAATTCAAGTAGTTTTCATCCGATCTTCACCAAACTTGGTCAGAAGTTGTATCTAGATGATCTTAAGGCAAAGTTCGAACATGGGCCTTGCCGGGTCAAAAACTAGGTCACGGGGTCACTTAGTGCGTTTTTTAACATTCAGCATGGTGTCCTCTCTCTTATTCAAGTAGTTTTCATCCGATCTTCACCAAACTTGGTCAGAAGTTTTATCTAGATGATCTGAAGGCCAAGTTCGAGCATGGGCCATGGCAGATTAAAAACTAGGTCACAGGGTCACTTAGTACGTTTTACATATTGAGCATGGTGTCTGCTCTCTATTTCAAGTAGTTTAAATACGATCTTCACCACACTTGGTCAGAAGTTGTAACTAGATGATGTGTAGGTCAAGTTCGAACATGAGCCATGCCGGGTCAAAAACTAGGTCACAGGGTCACTTAATGTGTTTTAACCCTCACCATGTTGTCCGCTCTCTAATTCAAGTAGTTTTATCCAATCTTCACCAAAATTGGTCAGAAGTTGTATCTTGATAATGTCTAGGGCAAGTTTGAATATGGGTCATGCTGGGTCAAAAACAAGGTCACGGGGTCACTTAGTGAGTTTTAAACATCACAATGTTGTCCGCTCCCTAATTCAAGTAGTTTTCATCCAATCTTCACCAAACTTAGTCAGAAGTTGTATCTAGATGATGTCTAGTTCAAGTTTGAATATGGGTCATGCTGGGTCAAAAACTAGGTCACAGGGTATCTTAGTGCGTTTTAAACCTCACCATGTTGTCCGCTCTCTAATTCAAGTAGTTTTCATCCAATCCTATCTAAATGATCTCTAGGACAAGTTTGAACATGGGCCATTTGGGGCCTAAAACTAGATCACGGGGTCACTTAGTGCGTTTTTTAACATTCAACATGGTGTCCACTCTCTAATTCAAGTAGTTTACATCCGATCTTCACCAAACTTGGTCAGAAGTTTTATGGAGATGATCTTAAGGCCAAGTTAGAGCATGGGCCTCTCTGGGTCAAAAACTAGGTCAAGGGGTCACTTAGTGCGTTTTAAAAATTGAGCATGGTGTCCGCTGTTTTTTGTGAAGACGACATGCAAAATATTATGTGTCAATGCGGCATGTGGGGGTATTCGTCACGTCTGTGATAAAGCTCTAGTTGGGATTGTTTTTACATCAATTGGAAAATTTGTAGTATTTCCCTAATTGGGAAAGTGCCGTTTTCCGGTGCTTTATAAAGAAGGTAAATAATTGCTGGAGCTATATTTGATTTAATCGCATCACCATTTTGTTGCATCATACTGTGATCAGAATAGAGACTTAATTGCATCGCTGTTTTGATAGTTTAAAGATATTTTGTTGGGTTGTTACAGGATGCAGATTCTTTTCTGTCGGTGACTCAAGCGGAAGAAAATCGGCTGCTAGGGTTGTGTTCGAACTGCGAGGGGGAAATGTGTAGCAGTGACGTGCCCGAGGAAGGTGGGTATCATGGGATTACTGAAGAATCTGATCTAGTCATGAATTACTGAAGAATCTGAGATCTAGTCATGAATTACTGAAGAATCTGAGATCTAGTCATGAATTACTGAAGAATCTGAGATCTAGTCATGAATTACTGAAGAATCTGAGATCTAGTCATGAATTACTGAAGAATCTGAGATCTAGTAGTCTAATTGAACCTCATTCTTGGAAAACTGGTCTTAATGCATGTGCATAAAGTGTTATCCCAGGTAAGCGTGTGCAGTCTGCTTAGACTGGATTTTCTTAGAAGAAAAGTCTTTAAAAGACAAAAATACAGCCACTGATTAGCCCTGCACAAACTTTATGTACAGGCATTAACCCTTTCCCACTTAGAAGCAAAGTGCAAGTGGCTATGTGCAAACAGCATAAAACTCGCAGTCTGTTCAGGATTTGTGCTGTTTGCTGCTCATCAGTATCTAAGGTTTGGAAATAAAGCCTTACAAACTTGAATCTATTGGAAAAATGTCTTTAATGAAATTAAACTTTCTGAGGGACTACAAATGCGCCAAAGTACGTTTCTTAGTGGGAAAGGGTTAAACAAAGTTTACCCAGAATGCAGTTCATATAATACAGCTTGGCTAGCTCATTTGGTAATGCACTTATTGGTCATGAACTTATTTTTATCACCATTCACCTCCTATCTCTCATTCAAGAAGGGCACTTGTCTGTTACTGGAACAAGTGTGGGCAATTAGTTGTCGTAAACCAGCTCACCCACGAAAAGTGGGAGCAGTTTTTACTGCTATTGTTATATAGCTGAAAAACTGTTTAACCCTTTACCACTTAAATATGTATTGTTACGCATTTGTAGTCCCTCAGAAAGTTAAATTTTATTAAAGGCCTTTGTTACTAGATCCAAGTTTTAAAGGTTTCAGTTCCAATCCTGAGTTACTGATGAGCAGCAAACAGCATAAAACCTGAACAGACTGCAAGTTACTAAAACTTACTTGCAGGCTGTTCTGGTTTTATCCTGGTTGCAAAAGACATTTTCACTTTGCTTCTGAGAGGGAAAGGGTTAAAATAGACAAACCTAAAGAAGAAAACCTTAAATGATGTGGTATTTTTCGTCCTGTCAGCCACTTTCCTTGTATTTCACTGTAACAATTATTGGACAAATAAGTGAATAATCTATTTTTCTTCCTTTACATACTGTGAATGTAAATAATTTACATTTGTTGGAATGAAATTAATTATTGTTCATGGACACGTAAAGTCAGGGATTTCTGATTTTAGACAAAATCATGGGAAGTTTGTGTCGGTCCTTCTATGATGTATTAATTTGTTTTCAATTCGTGGATAGGTCAACTAAGGAAATCAACAAAAATTAATGTCCAACAAATATAAATGGGCCCTGCTTTGTGAAATGGGGGTTTAATGCAGTCTGCACAGGCTTATCAGGGACAACACTTTCCGCCTTCACTTGATTTTTGCTAGGAAGATACTTTGTTGAAATGAAAAATATAAAAGCGGAAATTGTCGTCCCTGATTAGCCTGTGCGGACTGCACAGGCTAATCTGGGAGGACACTTTATGCATTAAACCCCTTTTATCACAGAGCACGACCCATATGATTTTACAGTATTTCCAAAATCACACACTTAAGACCCCTAGCTAGACCATTTAAAAGCTTATAAAGATGAGCTAGATGGTAAGTATACAAGCAGAAGCCTATTTTGACTAAACCTGAGTTCCTAAGAATAGTGACTGTTTTGTAGGTCGAGGCAAGATCCGTGCTGCTGTAGGTAAAGCCAATCTGCTTATCAGCCAGAAGTTCCAGCAGTTTCGGGACCTGTGTGAGCAGCACAAGGTAACACACTGTAGCTGATAGCATAAAAGACTACATAAAACAAACAGCCAGTAAAGCTTCCATATCTAGTTTTTCCAAACTGCATAATTATCATACAATTTTACACGAATTAATATGTCATTGCATTTGCACAAAAAGTTAATCACAGTAAAACAACTTAATAAGTCTCGCAAAACAATGACATGATTATTAAAGTATGCCTTAATTCAGTTACTATACATTTTTGTTGCTTAATAAACACAGGCTCGCTGACGTTAATGTGTCCGTGTGTTTGTACTGGCCCCAGATGTTCACATGTGTTTGAATTTGTACTGGCCACAAATGTTCACATGTGTTTGTGTTGGTATTGGCCCCAGATGCTCACATGTGTATGTGTATGTACTGGCCCCAGATGTTCACATCTGTTTATGTTTTTACTGGTCCCAGATGTTCACGTGTGTTTGTGTTTGAAAAGATCGAATAGCCCAAGGTGTCGTTCTTTCTAAGCCTTTGTGGACTGCACAGGCTAATCTGGGACGACACTTTATGCACATGCATTAAGCCCAGTTTTCCTAAAATACATATGTTTGTAGTGTCCAGTTGAGGGAGCCAAGCCCACCAAGTGGGAAGATCTGCAGGGCTTCTGGGAGATGGTGAAACTGCAGGTGGACGATGTACACGACATGTTCAACGAGATAGAGATGCTCAGGAACAACGCCTGGATCGAGATTACAGTGCCCGTATGTAGTAGAATAGAAGAGATCAAAGTGCCCGTATGTAGTAGAATAGAAGAGATCAAAGTGCCAGTATTTAGTAGAATAGAAGAGATCAAAGTGCCAGTATGTAATAGAGTAAAAGAGATCAAAGTGCCCGTATGTAGTAGAATAAAAGAGATCAAAGTGCCCGTATGTAGTAGAATAGAAGAGATCAAAGTGCCTGTATGTAATAGAGTAAAAGAGATCAAAGTGCCCGTATGTAGTAGAATAAAAGAGATCAAAGTGCCCGTATGTAGTAGAATAGAAGAGATCAAAGTGCCTGTATGTAATAGAGTAAAAGAGATCAAAATGCCCGTATGTAGTAGAATAGAAGAGATCAAAGTGCCCGTATGTAGTAGAATAGAAGAGATCAAAGTGCCAGTATGTAGTAGAATCTATGAGATGAAAGTGCCCTTATGTAATGGAGTAAAAAATATTGTTTTTATGCCCCCAGATCTAATGATCGGGGGTATATTGTTTTTGGCCTGTCTGTCTGTCTGTCTGTCTGTCATTCTGTCTGTCTGTAATCAAAACTTTAACCTAAAACTTTAACCTTGGTTTAAGTTTTGCGATAACTTTTGCAATATTGAAGATAGCAACTTGATACTTAGCATGCATGTGTATCGCATGGAGCTGCACATTTTGAGTGGTGAAAGGTCAAGGTCATCCTTCAAATTCAAAGGTTTAATATATGGCTTCAAAGCGGCGAAATAGGGGGCATTGTGTTTCTGACAAACACATCTCTTGTTAGTTTTAAAAAGGCTTTATTGCATAGATTTATTGAAATGCTTTTGAGTCCATGGGGGAGATCAAAAGAATGCTTCCACAGTGGGGATCTAACCCATGTCCTCCCAGTTGCTAGACCCAGTTCCATATCCACTATTGTATTTGATTTATTTTGTAAATATATGTATAATTATCAGGTTCCAAACAAAGCCTAAGGAAAAATAATTCTAATTTAAATTCCCATATATAGTAGAATCTGGGTTGGTTGCATCCAAAAATTAGGTCACCAGGTCTAATCATCATGAACCCTATTGTTAGACTTTCAGACTAAAAATAAGTTGGTGATTAGGAGCAATGAACAGGATAAAGAAATGCCAATTAAGACTCCAGTTGAACATCTTTTAAAAAAAGTAGTTTTTAGTTCGGATGTTACACCGGTATTAGTAAGTATAAGAAGCAAAAAAGTCTGCAACAAGTCAGTAAACATTCTTTGTTCTCCGTCAGGTTTTGTTCACAAAAGAAAAAAGACCAATATATTTATCTATTCCAGTCCCGCCGCAGTTCGTCTGGTTCCCGATCCAGTCCGAAATCAAACAGCGTGAACGTGAGCAATGCCAGCACGCCTTCACATACACCAGGTAAGTGGGCCTCTGGATTTTAACAAAATTTTATTTTTTCCCTGTTCTTTGATGACAAAAATTCTCAATTGTCATTAAAATAGCAACAACAACAAACTCTAATAGACTGAAAAAGTTCTTCCAATGAATATTTGGAAAATAATCACCTAAAAACTCAGATCAATTTTACTGATATACATTGTATTTATGCAACTAAATTGGCAAATTTCAAAACAAACATGTAATGTAACCAACTAAGCAGGTACTTCTAACTAGAAACTGATCTGAATGTATTTGTGGATAAATTTACTTTTGATATTTTTTTGTTCACTTCCAACTACAGTATCTTTTGTGTGGATTTGGATAGTTACTCATTGTTTAACCCTTCTCCGCTCAGAAACTAAGTGAAAATTGCTATGCGCAACCAGCATAAAACCAGAACAGCCCCTGAGAAACTCACAGGCTGTTCAGGTTAGTATGTTGTTTGCTGCTCATCATTACCTTAGGAATGGAAATGAAGCCTTTAAAACTTGGATCTATCAAGAAATGTATTTAATTTAATGTTCTACCTGACGACACTCTGGCCGAAATTTGCATCAGAGAAATAAAGTGTTAAATATTACTGTGATCATTTTCCAGGATCCAAGCGCAGAGCTCAGCGTGTGAAAGAAACACCAGAATCCTCACCTGAACGAACCCAGAAAGCCAAGATGGCCGCCAAAGAGCGCAACGATGCGCGAAAGAAATTACTCGCAGAGAAACGTGCTGCAATGAAGCAGCAGCAGGTGCAACAACAACAGGACGTTGAAATCTTTGTGCCGGAAAATGGACAGGTTTCAGAGATCCCTGAACGTGTTGTAGAGGAGTTGCAGAATGGTGTAAACGAAAATAATGACAATGATACAAACGGAACTGAGGTGTGATAGAGCTCGTAGTTGTTTTGGAGCCGAAGATTATTACAAAATTGTTTTGGAGCCATTGATTGTTATGATACAACTTATGGTGTAGTGAAAATGTTTTAAACTGTTAGTTTTTTTATTCCACCATATTTGTTAGGACTCTTTTGAGAAGAGCTGATTGAAACTTGTTCTGGTGCTAAAAGGGCATTTGGTGACAAGAGATGAATTGTCTGGAAAGTGGCTTAAAACACTACCATGTGGAAACAATATTTGTGCAATGAGTCGAAAAGTGTGGCATAGGGACATTTTATGTTGATAGTAGGAGAAAAAATAAAATTGTGTTAAGGGTGATAACAATTTCACTGGTATTTCATGTGACATGTAGCGTTATTTATAGGAAGTGTTGTGGGTAAAAATGCATGTACACTGTGCATGGATATTTTAGAATAATAAATTTGTGACAGGTCAGTCAAATTGGAGTTGATGTGTATCAATAAGTGATTTATTTATTGGTTTGAGGCAATAACAGTGGATTAGTCAGCAAGTGTTTGTTTTTTTCACTATTTCGGAAATGGGTCCGGGTCCCTTTGGATTGGAAAAAATCACTGCGTTTTGACCAAAATTGAAAAATTCTAAAATAAGTGTTGTTTTTTTGCTAGCAAATGCTTTAAAAATGGGAATAAAAGTGTTTTAAATATTAAATTTTTAATAAAGTGTTATTTGTAAAGCTGGATGGGAGATTAACTAAATGTTGATTTGAAAAAGAAAAAAAAATTAAACCTTCAATTCGGAATATTTAGGTCTCATTTGGGAAAAATATATACTTTTTTCCATTGTGAATGGGGCTGGATACAGGACCAGATTTTGAACAAAAAAAACAACACTGGTCAGCAAGTGAGCGTTTGATTTCGAAAGACTGGCATGTCTTAATTCTTGATTCATCAAGATAATTAACCCTTTACCACTTAGAAGCGAAATGAAAATGGCTGTGTTCAAACCCCATAAAACCAGAACAGCCTGGGCGTTAATCGCAGTTTGTTCAGGTTTTATACTGTTTGCTGCTCATCAGTGGGAAAAGTTTGGAGTTGAAGCCTAAAAAACGTGAATCTAGTAAGAAAGCTCTTTAATTAAATTTATCTTTCTGAGGGACTACAACTGCTTGAAAATACATATCTAAGTGGTTAAGGGTTAATTCTTGATTCATCAGGATAATTAAGACATTGAAGACTGGCAGTTGACATACGGAGTTAAAGGACAGTGACAGACGTTCTCCTATTGTGCCAAATATCGGAGCCCTTTCGCCCAATGCTCCTTGCTATTTTACTCTACAAGCCTCCCTTTCGGAAAACTGGTCTAAACCCTTTGCATGCTGGGATATTAGTCGTCTGCTAAATTGGTGTCTGCTGAATTTCTAAAATCATCATTTTCTTCACTTCTTTTTCAAGGACCACTATCAGAATAGCAAACAGTTTGGATCCTGATTAGACGCCATGTTTTGTGGCGTATGATCTTGATCCAAACTGTTTGTAAAGGTCTTTAAAATTCGATTCCAGCGCTTAAAGGTTAATTCATGTGTGTTAAATGTCGTTCCAGATTAGCCTGGCAGCCCGTAGAACACTTTCCGCCTTGACTGGATCTTTGTATAGAAGAGACTTTCTTAAAAGGAAAGATTTCATAAAAACGGAAAGTGTCGTCCCTGTGTAAACTGTTCGGACTGCACGGGCTTGTCTGGGACAACACTTTCCGCACAAGCATTAACCCTTTCAGTGCGGGAACCGAATTTTGAAGGCCTTTGCAAACAGTTTGGATCCAGATGAGACGCCACAGAACGTGGCGTCTCATCAGGATCCAAACTGTTTGCTATTCTGATATTATTTGAAAAAAATCGAAGAAAATGCTAATTTTAGAAATTCAGCAGACGACATTTTAGCAGACGACAAATTTCCCAGCATGCAAAGCATTAAGCCCAGTTTTCTCAGAGTGGGACTCGATTATATTATCTTAGATATAGGTACCTGAAAAATCTATTTATTTATCCATGTTCTCTTTAATGTATTTATTTATCTATATTTACAATGCAGAATTTTAGCATCAATAAATGCATATTTTGAATGTCTGTATAGGTCATTTTGATCTGGAATTAATTGTTACAATGCTGGATCAGGGCAAACGACGCTATAAGTTGATAACATGTTATATAGCATAGTTTTGCATTTAGCTGTTATTTAAAATGTCTATGTGCTGTGCCTTTGCCATTGTCAAAAATCATTCTTCACAGTCAGATATTTATATCCGGTAAGAGTCAATTTAAAAATTATTCGAAGATCTTGGAAATAATTAAATGGTTTCGAGTTAAAATAATGGATTAAACCTTTTGAATACTTGCAGATAAAAACAAAATCAAGTTTTTTATTAGGATTTGAATTGTTTAAATATAACTCAAAGTGCTCCTGTTATTTTGTTAGTTTAATGAACTCCTTGGCAAACCTCTATAAAGTTTAACCCTTTCAGTGCGGGAACCGAATTTTGAAGGCCTTTGCAAACAGTTTGGATCCAGATGAGACGCCACAGAACGTGGCGTCTCATCAGGATCCAAACTGTTTGCTATTCTGATAATATTCTTTGAAAAAAATCGAAGAAAATGCTAATTTTAGAAATTCAGCAGACGACATTTTAGCAGACGACAAATTTCCCAGCATGCAAAGGGTTAAATGAAAATCATGAGATTCTCTTGTTTGAAATCGCAATTACAGTCTGTGGGAAGGGGGAAATTTTTTAGATTACATGGATGTGGTCATTTGAAACTATTAAAGGTCTTAAAGTGGACAAACAAATGATAGATTAAATAACAGGTTTTCCATAAACATAAGATAACACATTATTTAGATAGTTCAATTTGTCACGTTCCTGTGTTTATATTGATGACTTTCTGTACTCCATTTATCAATTTATTATCCATATCTAAATTGTTTATGCATGCCATCACTGGGCAGTTTTTGTTACGCTGTTGATTATAGGTATTCGGTCTGTCATAGATGATTATTAACCCATTAATGCCTAGCGTCTATAAAAAAGGCCTTGGCAAACAACGTAGACCCAGATGAGACGCCGCATGATGCGGTGTCTCATCAGGGTGTGCGCTGTTTGCTTAAAGGAATTTCTGTAAGAAATATTCTAAATATAGAAATAGATATACAAGACATCCCTTATTTTGGATATAGAAGGATGGGAGAGTCCACTAGGCATAAATGGGTTAACACTGAATTCACCAAGGACACAAACTTTCCACACACAAAGTACTCTTACACTTTTTAACGTACACTTTCAAACTTGTGTCCTTGTTTTCCGGTTGCTGTTTGCACATAGTAATTTCACTTTACTGCCTCGATGGTAAAGTGGTTAAAGGGGTTGACTTTCAATCCAATTGACACTGTTTAGAGCCTCAACGGGGTGCGCACTATTTTGCTTTGCTTGTTCCCTCTCAGAAGCAAAGTGGAAATGACTATGTGCAAACAGCATTAAATTAGAACAGCCTGCGAGTAACTCTCAGTCTGTGCGGGTTTTATGCTGTTTGCTGCTCATCAGTTACTAAGCGTTGGAAATGAAGCCTTTAAAACTTGAATCAAGTAAGAAAGGTATTCAATTAAATGTAATTTTCTTAGGGACTAAAAATGCCTGAAAATACGCGTCTAAGTGGTAAAGCGTTAATATTTTTATTTCCTCCAGTCTATACTGGGGGACATATTGTTCTTGCCCTGTCTGCTTGTTTGTTGGTTTGTTTGCGTCAAACTTTAACATTTGCCATAACTTTTGCAATATTTTAAGTTAGCAACTTGATATTTGGCATGCATGTGTATCTCATGGAGCTGCACATTTTGAGTGGTGAAAGGTCAAAGTCATCCTTCAAGGTCAAAGATCATATATATGGGGGGGACAAACACATCTTGTCATTTTGCTGGAGCGCTCAAGTTTTGTTGTTAAAATTTAGCAAATTGACTGTCGTCAAGAATGACAAAATGAGGGTGAACAAGTCGATAAGACATAATTGAATAAAGGGACTTCAAAGATCTGACACTGAGTTATCAATCATACATCATGTAGATATTAAAGAATTTATTCTGTTTGATATAATTGTTTAAGAATGTTTCAGTAGATATGAAATTGTGAAACCATAAGTGTGATAAGTTATTTGAGTGTTACAAGTTTAACACGTTGTTTCACAGTGTCAAGATTAACCCTTTGCATGCTGGGAAATTTGTCGTCTGCAAAAATGTTGTCTGCTGAATTTATAAAATTAGCATTTTCTTTGATTTTTTTCAAAGAATACTATCAGAATAGCAAATAGTTTGGATCCTGATGAGACGCCACGTTCTGTGGTGTCTCATCTGGATCCAAACTGTTTGCAAAAGCTTTCAAAATTCGGTTCCAGCACTGAAAGGGATAAATAAATACTTTGATGTAAAAGAACTGCATTTTGACATTATATAATTGAAGTTATGCATACAGCAAAAAGTTGGTAATGTTCGTAACATACAAATTGTTTCTTTCAATGTAAAATGAGTATCCAAAAGAAATGTAATTATTTTACTATAATTTAGTATTATAACATAATAATAATGTATATATATATATATAAACATGCAAATAATGTTTGCGTAAACAATGTTTCTTTTAGAAGAGTTCGCTTTTGAATAGGATATCTGTACTGTCCACATGATATATAATTATTTATATATATGAATTTGATATTTAAGAATCAAAATGTGTGTTGTATGCTGCCATGTGCCTGTTTTTCATTTCGCCTCAAACGAATGTGTAAACTTTAAAAGTGAAGTGTTCATTCATTTGATAGACAATCTTTCAATGCATATCATCATCATTTAACATTGTAATCTTTTAATGTCCTTAGTAAATCCAACTTTTGTTGAAAATTGTTGTGTTTTCGCTAAATCATTACTTTCGTTCCGTGTGATATCAGAACAGAAAAACAGGTCGACCAGGCAGCTAGTGTTGTCACTAAGAAGTTATCTATGAGTTGCTCTGGTAAAATGGGCGTAATTAATGGGGCGTACAGTGTTTTTTAAGATTAGCCTGTGCAATTTGCACAGGCTAATTTGAAATGACACTTTCTACCTTAACTTGATTTCCCATAAGAAGAGTTATTTCAACACAAATTCCACAAAAGCAGAAAGTGTCTTTCCTGATTAGCCTGCGTATTCTGCACGGGCTAATCTGGAGCAGCTTTCAGTACATGCATGAGGTCAAGTTTGCTTAGAACAAGGCTCTTATGTTTTTGTTTCAAACATTTTTTTTTTGCTCCTTACTTTGTTGTTACTAGTGACAGTGTATTGGTTTGATATGATGAAGTTATTTGGATAAAAGCTGTAAAAATAAGCTGAGGAAAATGGAGCTTGTTGTATGAAGTCTCTTATGGAATATCTGCTGGAGAATATTTTTATTATGCCCCCCTTCGAAGAAGAGGGGGTATATTGTTTTGCTCATGTCGGTCCGTCCGTATGTCTGTATGTTCGTATGTCTGTCCATCAGATGGTTTCCGCATGATAACTCAAGAACGCTTAGGCTAAGGATCATGAAACTTCGTAGGTACATTGATCATGACTCGCAGATGACCCCTATTGATTTTGAGGTCACTAGGTAAAAAGTCAACGTCACGGTGACCCAAAATAGTAAAATGGTTTCCGGATGATAACTCAAGAACGCTTATGCCTAGGATCATGAAACTTCATAGGTACATTGATAATGACTCGCAGATGACCGCTATTGATTTTGAGGTCACTAGGTCAAAGGTCATGGTGACACGAAATAGTAAAATGGTTTCCGGATAATAACTCGAGAACACTTATGCCTAGGATCATGAAACTTTATAGGTACATTGATCATGACTCGCAGATGACCCCTATTGATTTTCAGGTCACTAGGTCAAAGGTCAAGGTGACCCAAAATAGTTAAATGGTTTCCGGATGATAACTCGCAGATGACCCTATTGATTTTCAGGTCACTAAGTCAAAGGTCATGGTGACCCGAAATAGTAAAATGGTTTCCGGATGATAACTCAAGAACGCTTATGCCTAGGATCATGAAACTTCATAGGTACATTGATCATGACTCGCAGATGACCCCTATTGATTTTCATATCACAAGGTAAAAGGTCAAGGTCACGGTGACCTGAAATAGTAAAATGGTTTCCGGATGATAACTCAAGAATGCTTATGCCTAGGATCATGAAACTTCATAGGTACATTGATCATTACTCGCAGATGACCCCTAATGGTTTTCAGGTCACTAGGTCAAAGCGTCAAGGTCACGGTGACTCAACTTAGAAAAATGGTTTCCGGATGATAACTCAAGAACGATTACGCCTAGGATCATGAAACTTCATAGGTTCATTGATCATGACTCTCAGATGACCCCTATTGACTTTCAGGTCACTAGGTCAAAGGTCAAGGTCACAGTGACTTGACACAGTAAAATGGTTTCCAGATGATAACACAAGAAAGCTTACGCCTACGATCATGGAACTTCATAGGTACATTGATCATGACTCACACATGACCCCTATTGATTTTCAGGTCACTAGGTCAAAGGTCAAGGTCACAGTGCCAAAAAACGTATTCACACAATGGCTGCCACTACAACTGACAGCCCATATGGGGGGCATGCATGTTTTACAAACAGCCCTTGTTCATATATAAAAAAAATATTTTGTATAAAGTGAAGTTTTATATGTAAAGTATTTTTTACAGCATGCGTTTTATGCTTTATTTATTACTGTAATGTAGCTGGTATGAAGACCAGCTGCTTCCAGTACATTTGATATTTTGAATAATAGTTTCTTTAAGGACATGCAATGTTTTATAAAAATGCCAAAATTTTGTCTGAAATTTGTCAATTAACACTATGTGGTATTATACCCTTTTATTTAATAGTTAAATTAAGTGCCAAAATAAAGATCTATGGGCAAAACAAGTTAATAAAAAGGCTCCATGTTCTTTAAAAAGAAAATGGTAAAGAACAATGATGAAAATATAATCTTTATTAAAAGGATATTTAAATTTGGAAGTGATAGATGTCTTTGTTATTTTCTTATGATTAACTTAAATGATCAATCAACTATTTAAATTGATCGGGTTTACTTTCGATTTTTGTATTTGATCACAGGCGAAGATGAGATGAGATGAGCTTTCGATTTTTTGTGCAGTTTTGAGTTTACTTATTGTGATTTTGCCGCAGCTTTTTGCCAAATCAATCGCTTTATTCAGAAGCAATTTGAAGAAACTTAACCCATTTATGCCTAGTGGACTCTCCCATCCCTCTAAATTGGATCAATTTATTTCCAAAAGTAGGGATGTCTAGAATATTTATTTCTATATTTAAAATATTTCTTACAGAAATTCCTTTAAGCAAACAGCATAGACCCAGATGAGACGCCGCATGATGCGGCGTCTCATCTGGTCTATGCTGTTTGCCAAGGCATTTTTTCTAGACGCTAGGCATAAATGGGTCAAGTACAGCTTGATTTACACACTTGTAGTGTAAAATTATATATACAGGCTGTTATATCCCCAGTAGGTATTTGTGTTAGACATGCTAAACAAGGTCTTAGAGTCTTGAAACATAGAATTCTCAATGTTTGCCTGTTTATAACCATAAAGATGCATTTATTTCGTATTGTTAATTCTGTTGCTAACACTTCTTTACTTTTTGTCATTAAAATATAAAGCTCTGTGAGCATGTTATTTACTGGCCCAAGAAATGATGAGTTATATCAAATATATTGTAAATGAAATGGGGGTATAGTTACAACAGTGTAATCACTCTTTACCACTTAGAAACTTATTTTAACACATTTGTAGACCGCTAGAAAGATAATTTTAATTAAACACATTTCTTACTAAGTTCAAGTTTTTAAGGCTTCATTTCCATCCCATAGATACTGATGAGCAGCAAACAGCATAAAACCTGAACAGACTGCGAGTTACTCGTAGGCTGTTCTGGTTTTATGCTGGTTGTAAAAGCCGTTTTTACTTTGCTTCTTATGTGAGAAAGAGTTAAGAGTAGTACATAAGGCATTTTTTTGAGAGAAACAAGCTGTCATTAAAAAAAAAATCAACATTACAAGTGACTCTGCATTTCTGCAATGATCCAAGTCAACAATAACAAGAGTGTGATGATGATAATGAGGACATGAAAAATGATGGTGATAATGAAAAAATGTGATTACAAAGATGTTGATGATGATAAAGAGTATGATCATTATGATGATGTAGGCTCCGATAATGATTAAACGCAATAAGTAACGCATTTCCAAGAAAATTAAAATAATCAAAGGGAGAAAACTGCAACATTTATGTTCAGGGTAATCTTTTCACAGTTATATCTCTGTGTGCTATCCAGCTACACTCCAGTTTTCCCAGGGTTGATAAGTTTAGTATAAGTTATGAATCAACACTTGTTATGTGAGGATGGTTTTGAGTGAAAGAGCTGAAATCAACTGTTTAACCAAGTGGATGATACCTTTATATGAACATTTGTCATTTCAAGAGAAATATTCCCCAAAAGGCTAAATATCATAGATTCAAAACAGAAGGTGTATATAATGTTCAAACAAGCGAAATGAAACTCTTGACTAGAAAAAATCTTACAATTATTTGTGCATTTATGGATAATCAATGGAAATTGATAAAATAATCTAGCGTTTGAAACGCTTTACAACGTTTATTGTGAAAATTTGATTTATTTTATTTGCTACTAATATTGAGTTCATAATTTGCAATTTAAAAGGCTGCGTGGTGCATTGGGACACACTAACTTATTAACAATATTGTGTATTTATCTCTTTTTTATGCCCCCTTTCGAAGAAAAGGGGGTATATAGTTTTCGCACTGTCCGTCAGTCTGTCACACTTTTCGTGTCCGCTCACTAATTCAAATAGTTTTCATTCGATCTTTTCGAAACTTGGTCAGAAGTTGTATCTAGACAATATCTAGGTCAAGTTCGAATATGGGTCATGCCGGGTCAAAAACTAGGTCACTGAGTCAAAAAAAAAAATCCAAGGGAAGTAATAAGCTTTAAATGGACATAATTATCTGACCTGCCAAATTATATATTTTTATGCCCTCCTTCGAAGAAGAGGGGGTATATTGTTTTGCTCATGTCGGTCCGTATGTCCGTCCACCAGATGGTTTCTGGATGATAACTCAAGAACGATTAGGCCTAGGATCATGAAACTTCATAGGTACATTGATCATGACTCACAGATGACCCCTATTGACTTTCAGGTCACTACGTCAAGGTCACGGTGACGCGGACACAGTATAATGGTTTCCGGATGATCACTCAAGAATGCTTACGCCTAGGATCATGAAACTTCATAGGTACATTGATCATGACTCGCAGATGACCCCAAATAATTTTCAGGTCACTAGGTAAAAGGTCAAGGTCACGGTGACTCGACATAGTAAAATTGTTTCCGGATGATGTCCCAAGAATACTCATAGGCCTAGGATCATCAAACTTCATAGATACATTGATCATGACTGGCAGATGACCCCTATTGATTTTCAGGTCACTAGGTCAAAGGTCAAGGTCACAGTGCCAAAAAACATATTCACACAATGGCTGCCACTATAACTAACAGCCCATATGGGGGGCATGCATGTTTTACAAACAGCCCTTGTTGTTAAATAAATCAAAGCGGCGCAGTAAGCGGCATTGTGTTTCTTACAAACACATCGTGGCACAAGGTCAAGGTCATCCTTCAAGGTCTAAGGTCAAAAATACAAATCCAAGGAAAGTAATAAGCTTTAAAGGGAGATAATTATTCAATATTGAACATAGCAACTTGATATTTGGCACACACGTGTATCTCATGGAGCTGCACATTTTGAGTGGTGAATCTACAGTCACGGTAGTGGTTTTTAATTATTTGCTTCTAAAAATAGAGATTTGTTAGAGACAATTATTTTCAAGGGAAGTAATTTATTTAATTATAAATCTCAGACTATATATTTCCCTACCAAGAATTTAAGTTCTTTTCACAGTTACTGTACGGATTTTTTATTTTGATTATTTATAACTCAAATAATTGATTTGTCAAAGTTTTTTTTTAAATGATATATATTGATCATTTCTTTCCCATACTAATTTGTGAATGGTAGGGTTCATTACAAACCTGTGGACTTATTTCCATATATACATGATCTGCTATCTGGCTATGATCTCTTTGATAAACCACAGGCTTGGTTGTCAGTGATGTCTGACTTGGTCATTTTTGACTGTCTACA
Organism: Dreissena polymorpha; assembly: GCF_020536995.1. Classification (NCBI taxonomy): domain Eukaryota; kingdom Metazoa; phylum Mollusca; class Bivalvia; order Myida; family Dreissenidae; genus Dreissena; species Dreissena polymorpha. Next base: position 48,172,109 of record NC_068369.1, read on the forward strand.
GACCCCCCCCCCCCCCCCCCCCCGGTTGGATTGGACAAAATAAGCTTTAAAGGGAGATGATTTCTATACCTTCCAAATGATAAAAAGAAATTGTATTTGAAAGCGGCGCAGTAGGGGGCATTGTGTTTCTGACGAACACATCTCTTGTTTACTATTTTAATTATTTACGACTTAAAGACATGGTTGTAAATAAACATGTTTTTTCAAAATATGTGAACAAATCCCTTTAGTTTGAACATTTTCTGTGGGCTTTTCTTTAACCAGCAACCTCCATATTAAATAAGAATAGACCGCGATAATATATATCAAGCAACCGTAGCAATCGAGTATATCCACACTTAAGATAAATTAAATTACTAGTTATTAAACTAAATTCGGAGTAAAGGGAGTCTACTGCGTCGACATATACAACGCAATTCATCCCGACGTACTTGTCCCCCTTGATTTAAGAGCTCTTCACAACGCTTGAATAGTTTCCGGAACTTCTCGTGCGCAGTAAGCAACATCGACACAAATCAACGTTAGAATAACCGTAACACGATCGTTACTTGAAGCAGATAAATATAAACAATATTATTCGCCGTGAAGGAAGCAATATTGATAAATATATTCCGTATATAGTTGTTTTGTTTCATCTCGTGGTTTTGGTACATATCCGTCAAGAAAACACAAACGCTACCACGCATGAAACACACACACTTAAGTTATGCGCTATTCCACAAGATATTTCATTCCTCGAACGAACAAAACAACATTAATTTTTTATCACCACCGCCCCACCTCAAAAAGGGTCCGAAATATACACAAATACCAATCGTGATACATCGACTATCTCCGGAATTGATTTATGGAATAAATCGTTGGCTGATCCATAGTGCACGGATACATGTTTTGTGTATTTACCGCAAATCGTTGTATACATTTAAAAGGTTGTACTCTTGGAGCAAAGATTTACTAATGGTATATTAATAGATCTTTGCTTGGAGTCAGAATTTTATTTCTAGTAACTATCTAAGTGATAAGAAACCAGCACACCACGATACACATAAACATGATCTTTTCCCGTTATGGTAAATTGACAAAATTAAAAAAAAATCGCTGTAGTTATGATATTTGTAAGGAAACAGTAATACTGAACATTTACCATGCTCTAAAATATCCATTATATGCATCTTTTGACGATTTAAAAACCTGACAATTATAAAGCGTTGCAACGCGAAACGAGTAAATAATTTAAAGAATTTTGTTGTTGTCGTTGTATTTTAGTCACAACAAGGATTGCTTATATAAAATATAAAATACTTCCCATTGTATGAGCACGGATGGCCGAGTGATGTAAGCGTTAGACTTTTACTCCAGGGGTCAGTGGTTCGTGCCCAGTTGAGGGTTACTTTTTTTCTTTCTTTAATTTTACTGGATCTCTTTAGATCAAATGTTTACATTTATCAATATTAAGCATTTAATGACAGACTTCCATACAAGCCAAAATCGTTGTAAAGGTCCCTTAATTCTAAAAAGCAGAGTTCTTTGTGCATACGTTGAGTACATGAGTAACTAAATGCGCGGGTCACTTACCATTGAGTTGTAATATTGCAACCGATAGTATTTTTTGTGGAAGCCGGTTTAGGGACGCAATGACCTTAAAACTTTCCCACAATTATTTACAAGGCAAGTACAGTAGGCGTAGCTAGATTGAAGCGACAACCGCATAGCAACCGAATTTCAAACTGAAATCTGATAAAATGCACCATTAAAACTGCTCGATCCACACTCTGTTTACCAGATAAGCGACCTTCTGTGTCCGAAACCAAGTCAGACATGTATGATCCCGTTTGGACTATTGCCTACGTGCATGGCATGGCACGTGAACATATCTTACGTGTACATACGTTCACGCGTGCCAGACAATGCCAAACAAATGCCAAATAGTAATGCAGGACAACGTGAGCTCGGAATAGTTGCTTACGATGCATTCTTAGTTACCTTAAACCGCCCGATTTGTTTGCCAAAAGCGCAAAGCTGTGTATTATTCTACTAGAGTATACGAATTCTAAATGTTGTCCCAACGTTTTCCTTAAAATCGATTAGTTCTTGATTAGCCATGTAACGTACACAGTTCGCCGCTGATGACGTTAGTGATTGTAACTGTAATGTACGAGTAAATCGTACCACTTGGACGAATGTAGTCGTGTAAATCGTACCACTTAAACGAATGCAGTCGTGTTAATCGTGGCACTTGGACGAATGCAGTCGTGTAAATCGTACCACGTGGACCAATGCAGTCGTGTAAATCGTACCACTTAGACGAATGCAGTCATATAAATCGTACCACTTGGACGAATGCAGTCGTGTAAATCGTACCACTTGGACGAATGCAGTTGTGTAAATCGTACCACTTGGACGAATGTAGTCGTGTTAATCGTACCACTTGGACGAATGCAGTCGTGTAAATCGTACCACTTGGACTCATGCAGTCGTGTAAATCGTACCACTTGGACGAATGCAGTCGTGTAAATCGTACCACTTGGACTATTGCAGTCGCGTAAATCGTGCCACTTGGACGAATGCAGTCGTGTAAATTGTACCACTTGGACGAATGCAGTCGTGTAAAATCGTGCCACTTGGACAAATGCAGTCGTGTGAATCGTACGACTTGGACGAATGCAGTCGTTTCTGTCAAACAATGTATTTATTTGAGTCTCGCCATGGGAAAACGAGTCTTAATGCATGCGCGTGAAGTGTCGTCCCAGATAAGCCTGTGCAGTCCACACAGGCTCATCAGGAACGACAATTGCCGCATTTACTGGATTCTCATTTAAAAGTGACCTCTTTTGTAAGAATAGAAAGGGCAACTCATCCATATTACATATTCGTTTAAAATCTTAAGTAATATACATGTATTTGTTTTTTCCTAATAAGACTGCCTGACACAGTTTGGCACACAACTGTCTGTTAAACTAACACAGAACACAAAAAAAAGGAATCTTTCCGAAATTTCAAATACAGCACGGACCAATGTCTAAATAAAGAGTCCAAATCAGGCTAAATTTGGCCAAAAATGCAGCCTATCCGGACTGTAACTCAATTTTTTATCATACAATTTAAAAATAATTTAGAACATTTAGAAAGGAGTATCACCCCTTGAGCTATTTTCAAGGTCACACTAAAGGTCAAAGGTCAAACATAGTGCAGCTTGTTAAATAATTGCAAGCAATATTGGCAAGCTCGGAATAGTGCTGACAGGCACGTGCTTATGATAGAAGCTGTATGGGCATTCGAAGGTCAATCTTTTAAATGTATTTGTTCATGGTTTCCTTTATTCGGGCAATTGGGATGCCTTACGTTATACGTACAGTTTATTGTTACCAGTTTTCGCATAATCTAAGAGGAGCATTTTACTGCAAAACAAATAGATAACAAAAACATGTATTCCTAAAATACTGCATGTAATGTTGTGATGATCTAACGTTATGTTTAACTGTTTACATCTCGTCTGTGTCACCGCGACATTGGTCCCCAAATTTAACTCCGTCTACAAAATGCTCATTTTGTGATAAGATATCTTGAGTTTTGCGTAACCAGTTCAAGCACTCGACCGACTTAAAGAATGTAAAAAGCAAATGAGCCGCGATATGGGAAAAGGGGGCTTAATGAATTTGCGGAAAGTGTGGTCACATATGAGCACGTACAGTCCACGATATCCCAGCAGGGACGACACTTTCCGCTTTCGTGGTATTGTTCGTTTAAAAAAAGTATTTTTTAAACGAACATCATGTCTAGGTGGAGAGTGTCGTACCTCATAAGCACAGGCTAATCATGAAAGACACTTCACGCGCATGCGTTAAGCCCCGTTGTTACAGAGCGCTGTTCAAATATATGCGGGCGTTCACTGGAACACGTGCACTCTGCGTAAATCTCTGATAGGTAAACGTCATGTATATTTGTTCATATGAACCTTGTTCTGAGAACACTGGGCTTAATGCATGTGCGTAAAGTGTCGTCCCAGATAAGCATGTGTAGTCCGCACATGCTATTCAGGGACGACACTTTCCGCCTAAACTTGATTTTCGGTAAGGAGGGACTTCCTTGAAACTAAAAATACCATAAAAGCGGAAAGTGTCGTCCCTGATTAGCCTGTGCGTACTGCACAGGCTAATTTGGGACGACACTTAACGCACATGCATTAAGTCCAGTTTTCTCAGAACGCGACTCATATAAACACTTTCTGCTGTAAAGAGTATACTGTTTCACAACTTTTCATAAATTAATCTACTTCATGATTGTTATCTTCCGAACTTATTGTCCAATTCACACCTGCAATGCCCATTTTGTTTACACTCGCTATAATTGAGAGACGAAATCTACTGGATACATAATTGCGTTGCAGTTCCGAGCGAAATATGGATAACAGAAGTTTGGAAACTATTAAAATTTCGCACTTCTAAATACAGTACAAACAGATCGCTTGACGGATAACATTGAATATCGGTATAATGCTATACTCTTGGTCACACACACAAATATGTTATCTAGTTGTCATTATTATGTTTACCTGGGAGGAGTACACTTTTATTTCACTGTGGATTAACGTTTGAAATCGCAGTCAGTTATGCTTCCTTAAATGGCAATCACTTGGCAAAATTTTTCTTGGTATTGCATAAACGTGCTTGTGTGTTTATCCTTCCCTAAGACACGCAGTGCATTGCACGTGAGTCATTTTTAAGCCTACTGAAATTCCAATAAAATTCAGAGATCGATGGATCGGGATCAAACATCAATAATTCAGTCGCGCTCTTTGAAAACACGGCTTCATGATTTTGCGTAAAGTGTCGTCCCAGACAAACATGTGCAGTTTGCTTTTGCTAAGAAAAAACTTCCTTCAAACGAAAAGTAGCATTAAAGCCTGACTGCACAGGCTTATCTGGGACGACCCTTTACGCCTGTGCATTAAGCCCCGATTTCCTACAGCGAGGTTAACATCTTACTATCCGATAAATACCGTAGCTAACCATTATACACGAGTGCACGGAATCCCTGGATATACAAGTTTATCCGCTATACTGAACATTTTGTACATCGGTTAGTACTTTTCACGTTTTGGTAAATTGACAAAATATAAAAAAATGAAGATTTGCAAATTTTCGTTGTAGTTATGATATATGTTAGGAAACAGTAATACTTTACAATATATCACACAGTTTTAGATTATTAATCCTTTAATTAATGCTGCATAAAAGTATCAATCACTCTTATTTTTATCAATTAATGTATATTTATATGTTTTGTACAACGCCATTGAATATAATTATATAAATAGGCGTTTCATCAAATTAGCAAGTTTCAAGTTTCTTTACAATTACCATGCTCTAAAATATCCATTATATGCATTTTTGTCGATTTAAAACCATGAAAAGTTGATGGTTACTTTTTTTTCTTTCTCTTTTTATATTCTTGATTTTTTACTGTTACTTAGATCCCATTTTTACATTAATTAATATAAAGCATTAAATGAAAAACTTCAAAACATGCCCAAATCTTAAAAAAAAGACCACTTTAATGAAACGGACTGTGGTACTCCTACGTGAAATGTATGCCCATGTTAGTATTAATTAACATGTAGACATTTAATCCCCTATACACCACATAGGTGATTAATTATTGTGGTTGAAGTAAAGCAGAATCTCAATTTAAAGTATAATAAAATGCTTATATAACTTCCTCCCGCATGTCTGGGACTTATACATTGTTAGTATAGTTCCGTGTTTGTATTTGTAAATAAAAAATGTAGATATAAATAGTACTACTGTATAAACGTTTAAAAACGTTTCACTTTATTAGTATTTCATAAGCCCCCACCCCCACACATACACGAGTTTGAATAATCAGTCTAGACTCTAAAAGTTAAACCTGTGTAAATGACACACAATGATGTTCATCTCAGCATGTATTGCGACAGACTACATGTTTTTCGTCACGATACAGACAACAACGTGGAGTTGTGTCCCTTCGAAACATCGGAATTCTGTTTATTTCCTTTCCAAAAATATATCCTTTATCTTTGCGCTGTGAACAATACAAAGTCGGATATTCACATTCGCATAAACATGAGGTATGCTACGACTTTAGTCGGTCTTCGTTTGTAGACGGGTAGTTTAAAAAAAAGTCGTTTAAGTAAGAGTTTCGCATATTACATAATCTGAAGCTAGTCAGCTTCATTGAACTATAAATAGCAGCGGCCTTGATCTTCCGTCCCTCACCTACGATCGATATCGTCTAACCTTCACTTTGGTCTTGCTCTGTCTATACGAAATAGCAGGCCGTTCGGACACTTAATACTCGTGCTATTAAAACTGTTTTACACAATGGTTTAACGCGTTAAATGTGTTATCGAATGTACGTTTATTGTAAAGGAAATTGATTTACGCAACCGGATTAAGACAAAACTCAAAATGGCATGTTAACTTAAATTTACGGTTTATAGTAAACAAACACATGTGCGGCAGATTTTTTGGGAATATTTCACACGTGTTGATGTGACAGTACCTTTTGTTTTTGTGTGTTTGTGTGTTTTAAAGATTTATTTATTCGTTTGCCATTCCAAAACGGATACAGGTAAGAACATAAATACATGTACTGCGGCTTTATTTTACTTCGAGCATATTTATTGTAGTTGCAATAATAAAACACCTGTATGTACTCATAAAAGCTTTAGATCTAATCATTCAAGAGGAACTTAATTAGTTGTTTAGTACTGTATACTAAAGTCCCATAGTACCAGTGGTACCGATTGTAGCTCCACACAAAAACTGAAGTGTCTGACTGTTCGAAATAGAGGAATGATAGACATGTTTGTTATAGATCTATAAGATCTTGATCAATAAAAGGTGATTTTGAACTAAGTTACAAATAAGTTATCGAACGATATTTAACTTAGACAGGACACACAGAGAGCAGACTTTTTTTTAACCCATTTGTGCCTAGTTGACTTTCCCATCCTTCTAAATTGGAGCAATTTAATTCCAAAATTAGGGATGTCTAGTATACTTATTTTATATTTAGAAAATTTATTACAGAAATTCCTTTAAGCAAACAGCGCAGACCCTGATGAGACGCCCGGGTCTACCCTGTTTGCCAAGGCATTTTTTCTAGACGCTAATTGACCATTTCCAATCATACAACAACAACATTGTATAATTACCGAAATTCAAGAAGTTATAAGCTTTTTAATGAACATGGATACTTTTAACAGCATTTCTGTAAAGCTCAGTGTCGAAATCAGTGCTGGATTAAAGAAGGTGGGGCCTTGGCAGTGCCAATTTTAGGGGCAAACGCCCCGAGCCCCTTGTCGGCCTTGTGCCTACAAGAACGCCATTGCTGTAATGGGGTGGGGGTTGGGTGTGGTGGGTGGGGGTCGGGTGTGGTGGATGGGGGTTGGGTGGGGTGGGTGGGGTTGGATGGGGTGGGTGGGGTGGGTGGGGGGAAAATTCATCAGAATGAAAGAGCACTGTGTTGAATTCTACACCAGCCAAAGCCCCCAAGGAACATCTTGAAAAAATAAATCACCACCAAAGGGATGCGGTTTTGTAAATAATAAATGATTGTCACTTGGTACTACAATGTCAGGCCTTAAATCGGAACCCCCAAAAAAATATATATAATTGGCTTTGTCAAGTCTTTAAATTAGGCTAAGTAATTAAGTAAAAATATTATTTCGTCACGACCTCACTGGCCCCTGAAAGTCACTGGGCCCATAGGCAGCTGCCTACTCTGCCATATGGGTCATCCGGAGCTGGTCGAGCTAGCTTTTCAGTGATGCGGTTGAAGAGTGCTTATGTAGTTGTGAACTAAAGCAACGTCGGCTACCATAGATACTGCCTCGATAGGTGACCCGTAAATCAGGGCCGGATTAAGCTTTTTTTGGGCCCAAGGCTGCACATGTTACGGGGCCCCCTTCCCTCTGGTCCCCTTCTGTATATTGAAAATCATACTACAACTACAAAGATGAGAAAATTTGCATTTGTACACAGTTGACAGTTACATTATATATTTATATAGCAATTTGCCAAAACGAGTTACACAACGTATAAATATTTTATTAACTGAATTAAACATACATCGTAACATGTAACAGTTCCAGCCTATAAGCTTCTTCTACGACACTGGCCATAGTCATCGATCACCTGTTTGACGTCTAGTTCTCGGAGGACATTCAATAGACAGTAGCCCAAATGCTGTTAACCCTTCCTGGCTCATGGTGTTCCAAAAATAGTTTTTTTTACACGTGATAATGTTGAAAATGTCCTACTACCTTGACAGTTATTAACTGGAATTGTTAAGTATATTCGTACAGCGATGGCAATCTTTGGAAAAGTTGTCTGTAATAGGCCTCCACATAACAGCAGCAGTTAAGGTAGCGCACCTCTAATGATTTCCCGCGATTTATTTTAAGATCATTGCCGATCTTAAATGATCGGTTATTTCCGAGAGATGCATTTTATTTTTTTCAAACTTCGAATTTTGATATGTGTTTACCTAATTCATTTAGAATACATTATTTTTACTATAAATATTGACTTTGATCCAATTATCATCTGAAAAATACGATTTCGCGATTTCTTCAAAGATTGACAAGCCTTTTTACCTGTTTACTTATGGATTTTTAATTTAAAACTGCACTGAAGTTGTCGTGGCCGAGTGGTTAAGGCGATGGTCTAGAAATCTTTTGGGTTCTTCCTGCGCAGGTTCGAATCCTGCCGACATCGCATACTTTTTGCGACGCGTTTTATTTCTTATCTAACGTAATTTGATTTAATATAGCATATAAGCTATGTTTATTGTCAAATATGTTGAAAATTGTAAGAACATCCTTCAATTTTTTAAATTAAAGCAACGTTATGACTAAATTGGGTAATTTACTGCTGAAAATACGAATGATGCATGTTGCATTCTTATTTTTATTTCAAAAAGTAAACGGTAAATCTGTCTATTTCTTGGTATTTTTGCTGTATATAGTGTTTCTACAAAAAAAATAGTTTAAAATATAACTTAAATGATACTATTTTGAATTTTATGACACTTTGTTTTTAACCGACTCAATTTTTACTTGGCTAAAATCACTTACATTTCATGGCGCTATTCCATAGATAAAAAATTGTAAAAAATAAATGTCTGTAAAATAATACTTATTTCATCTTGTTTAAACTTTGAACACCTTTACTGCATCTGTACACACCAACTGCATGCCCATATTTGGAAATCTGAATGAATTATAGCCTTTTATATACCCCAGGGGTGAAAATAAACTGGACAAAAGCTGAGCGTGAGGGTCGTTTTGAAAAAATCGGTATATTTTTTTTAAAAGCATGGAAAGCCTACCTACAAATTTGCATGTAGTTCAGTGAAATGATGCTGATTAAGAAAATAATTAATTAAATTATATTTGGATATGTGCCCATTAGAGGTGCGCTACCTTAACTCTTGTGGGTGATGGTTCTGTCTTGGTCTGCTTCGGATGGGTTTGAACTGAACGAACTGGTCAAGAGGAGACGCCTCAATGTCATCTGGATAAAATTCCATCAGATGCGTTGCACAAATCCGTAATCATCCAAGTTCAGAGACTCAAACTCTGTCATGAAACCAAACAATTTGTGAAGATCAGAATATGCGCTCAATCGCTTGCGAATTTCAACAGTGAGACAATCAACTATGCTGTAGAATGTGTGAATTAGAAAATGGTCGCGTGCACTTAGCTCCGTATTCGCAGATGGTGTCGTACTCTCGTCACGAAATAGTTTCCACCATTTCTTACGCTTATTCGCATCTTTATATTCGTTGATTGCAACACACGCTTTGGCCTTCTCTTCAATGTCTTCAAACGTGTCCAGATGGTGGCATGACCATACGGGCAAGTGGTATAATAAACAAAGAAACTAATAGTTCTGAATGAATATACAACACGGAAAGAAAATTGAAAGCATAGTAAATCAAAGCGAACTAAACGGCTACAATTCGATTTACATCGGAAAACTGGTAAAATCACAAAGAATTTTTTTACTGCAATCCCAATAGAGTGGTTGAATGGCGTAATAAAGAAAGATCATACATTGGGAAACTGGCCTGTAGTTGGGGGCCCCTTAAAAATCGGGGGCCCAAGGCTGCAGCCTTGTTAGCCTAGTGGTTAATCCGGCCCTGCCCAAAATGCATCAGGTTATCGACCAGTCGCTGAACGCGTGGACCCAGCATCAGTAAACACTGCAGGCAACATAAACTGTTTATTGTGTTGATACACTGATTAACCCATTTATGCCCAGTGGACTCTTCCATCCTTCTAAATTGGATCAATTTATTTTTAGGGGTGTCGACGGGTAACCGTTGGTTATTGCGGTAATAACCAACGGTATGTCTTTCCGATGCTTGTTATCAAACCACTCGGGCTACGCCCTCGTGGTTTAATTCCTACGCATCGGAACTCCATACCGTTGGTTATTACCGCAATAACCAACGGTTACCCGTCGATTATTTCTGAATTCTACCACGTCACGTGACTTCTTTTCTATATACAAAGAAGAAAAACTACTGTTGGTTATTACCCCGATATACCAATGGTTGTTTAAAGTGACGTCACTTTGATTGTCCGCGCACATTTTATGAATGAAGACGACGTCATTTGATTGTAATTGTTGTGGTGACGTCACGTTTTCGCGGAAAAGTGGAGGACGTTCGGTTAATATAATTCTCACTTATAAACTTTAAATCGCGGATAACTTATTAATGAAATCGTGTTAGAATCGAAATAATCCACGGGTAACCGTTGATTATTGCGGTAATAACCAACGGTATGTCTTTCCGATGCTTGTTATCAAACCACTCGGGCAACGCCCTCGTGGTTTAATTCCTACGCATCGGAACTCCATACCGTTGGTTATTTACGCAATAACCAACGGTTACCCGTCGATTATTTCTTAAATGTTCGTTGCATGAGTGACACCTATGTATTGAGACGTGGATGGTATGTGTGGAAAGCGTCGAGTTATGGATTTCATGCTTAAGTGTGCAATTTACTTAAATGTACGGATATATAGGGCGTTAATGGTTATAACAAATGAATGAGTCATCCTTCGATGCAGACATACATTATGAATCTTGAACTAATGTGAAATGATGGAATTGAGTAACGAATATTATACATAATTAACGTATTTCACGGGCCTTGTCATTTTGCTTTCATATAAATAGTAATACGGATGCTGTTTTTTTGTACTGGATTATTGTGTCATATTCCACTTCCTTATCGTGTTTTTATATGAGCGGTATAATATGAACACGGATGTAAATGTTTCTAGTATTGACTGGTTTTCAGTCAATGTGCATACTTTGCAGCTTAAGAACAATATGGACTGACAACAATTCAAAGTTATGCCCCTTTTATGCTCAATTGATGCAGAATTATGTCCCTTTGTGCATATATTGCTCTAATACTGCTTGCAATTTAAAGGTATTAAACATGAGCAGGTAGTTGAGAGTTACACCTTTTGTTTATACATTCGACTGGACTGGATATTTATTTTATTGGTTTTTAGGTCAAATAGCAGGGTGCTGTATACGTTTCCATTTTGATCTCCCTACCCACTTTGACTGGTTAACGCAAAGCGTTAAAAAAAACTTTTGAACTTTAACAAACTAGTGCAAATATTCAAGTGACTGGTTAACGCAAAGCGTAAAAAACTTTTGAACTTTAACAAACTAGTGCAAATATTTAACTGACTGGTTAAAGTAAAGCTTTAAAAAACGTTTGCACTTGAAAAAAAAACTTTGAACTCTAACAGACAATAACAAATGTTAAATTGCAATTTGCAGGTTTTGACTCGTTATCCTTACTAATAAGTGTGAGACTAAGACATGGATTGCATTTAGCAAATATTTGTAAAATGTCACTATAATGATCCGGCTTTCCATCCTGACCTTGTTAACCCTTTGCATCGTCTGCTAAAATGTCGTCTGCTGAATTTCTAAACTTAGAATTTTCTTTGATTTTTTTTTTCAAAGAATACTATCAGAATAGCAAACAGTTTGAATCCTGATGAGACGCCATGTTCTGTGGCGTCTCATCTGGATCCAAACTGTTTGCAAAGGCCTTCAAAATTCGGTTCCAGCACTGAAAGGGGTACGCAGCGCTTTGTACATGGCGTTTGTGATGCTAGGTCACGGCTCGTCGCAGTTAATTTAAGAAATAATATTTTTCTATCATGATTTGTTGTCGAATAACCCACAGTAAGGAGTATAGATGAGTAGGAATTAAATCACGAGTGCGAAGCACGAGTGATTTGATAACACGCATCTATACAACTTACTGTGGGTTATTCGACAACAAACCATCATAGAAAAATATAATTTCGATTCTAACACGATTCTAATTGATTTTGTTCAAGTTTTAGGACGTGAACTATATTTTTCAATACCCCGCCCTTCTTAGTACAAAGTTCACTATTTAGTGACGTCATTGAATTGTACAAACATATGACGTCGTTTTCATTTCAAATATTTTGCAAATGACGTCACTTTAATTGAAAACAACAATCGTAGAAACTTAATGACGTCACGTTTATTGATGCTACTGAAAAGCTGACATGCTATAAATGTTTTCTGAATTACGTTTCCTAACAAATAACATTCTTTGTAGGCGTGGTTATGCCAATAATCACCAAATATACAATTAGTTGTTTCATTACACTTATATACATGCTACATTTATTACATTTCTTTTAGAGCGGGTTTTAGCACGTGCTATATTTTCTTTATTTATTCGGAACTATTTTCGAAACATTAAGCTCCGCCCATAAGTTATTGCAGAATAACCCACGTTTGATTTCCTTCTTTGTCTATAGAAAACAAGTCACGTGCCGTGTTAGAATAAAATATATTATTTTTACTCCTTTCTATACCTTTTGATCATATGCTAAATGAATGCTACTTTTGTTGGCGTTAACCCGTTGAACGATCGTTCAATTAAACTTTTTGGTGGTTTTCACGGTAGATAAACTCGTAGACATCTGCTAAAACGTATGTGAATTAAAGCTTGCGCAATGCGCAATCTTCGGTTTGATCCACATTGCAAAACATGAATTTTAAATGGACCAAGTGGCCGTTCCTTAAACACGATTACGTTGTAGATAAATGGGGTGAGTGAATTCCTGCCGTATGAAAAAATCGGCATATTCGGTGATAATTGGTATTATTGTGAAAAACCCTTTCCTAGTCGGGGATGTTCTTTAATGCAAAGTATTAATTAGCTGTCTTTATTGGCGTCGCTCTGGAGAGCGGCGACTAGTATGTAATGCATTTTTTTCGCTTATGGGAGTAGAAGTTATTTTATGGATAAATGTATATATTTTTGTTTTAAGAATTTCTTGCATAGTGGTGATTTTTTTGTGTAAATTTGTGTAAATACGTACTGCATTTGTGCCTATTATATTTATTACAACATTTATTGCCAATAATTCAAAGCTAATTGTTTTAATTAGTATCTGATCCACAACTGATCACAGGGGAAAGATCACAGGGACTGGGCAAATACGCGAAACTTTCTGGTTTTGTATCAAATCAAAACATAATCAAAATATATTTATTTTGTTGTTTTTCTTAATTACTTATTTAGTGGAGAATCAATGTAGTACGATATTTGACGACCTTTCGCGCAAGCAAGTTTATTGGAAGGCGTAGTGGTACGAAAACGACCAATATATTAGTTTATTAATAGACATGTAATAATAACGATCGCTATACACAACTTCACCAAATAGCAGAACATAAATGAGGTCAGCCGAAATAGCTCAGTTGGGAGAGCGTTAGACTGAAGTTTTTTACGCAACAATCATCTAAAGGCCCCCGGTTCAATCCCGGGTTCCGGTACGAACGGAACAGTTCGGCGACTGACATTTTTTTTCAGTCAGGTTAATTAATATAATAAAGGTTTATTTTATGTAGACATTTAAAAATCCATTTAACTACAATTGGACATTTTTATTAAAATTAATGGATGCCGCGTGGTGACAACGTTAATTTTTTTTTACATCACTAAAATATCTTTAAAAAAAATACACATCTATTATCCATGTATTTTTATGGTTGTCTATCATAGGTCCTAAGTACTATCCCTACCACATATAGAGCGCGAAGCGCGACACTTATTATTGATTGTAACAATGAGTTGCGATAAAGGAAGCAGCAGCTTATCAAGGAGGAGCTGTGTCCCAGCAACCCGTTTCCCTAGAGTCAAGCACTCCTCGGAGTTTTTTTTTAAGAACCACATATAAAGCGACACGTATTACTGTCCAGGTGGTATGGGGCCTTTAGCATTATCCGACCATTACGTACATAGTTATCTTCCTTAGTTGAGAAGTTGAGAAATTTTGAAATTGTTGTTCGAAGTCCAAAATTTTATCCGGTTGTTCCCAAACTTGCACAGGTTTTTTTTTATCAATGAGGACCCAACCCAAACTCTATATGATCAATATTGGACCATAAGTCCAGAATTGTGTCTCTTTGAATTTAAAAATAAAAGTGAAAAACTGCCTGGTTAGGTGATTATGTCAACATTTTTCAACAGATTCTTTCCAAACTTACAGTGTCTTCATATCAATGAGCATTTTTACCTCATTTAAAATGAGAAACATCGGGACAATAAGTCCAGATTTTTTAAATATTAAATTTGACAAAATGAACAATTTCCACTAGTTTAAAAGATTTCACAACTCAACTTTCGTCTGAATCCTTCCAAACTTGTTAAGTGTTTTTATATCAGTATTAATACTCGAACCCTATTGAAAATGATGAATATCGGAGGAATAAATCTATTATGATCTTTTACTGAATTTCAAAGAATTGTGAAATGCAGCTTCTTTATGCAATTTACAGTTTTCATTCATTTTTTTCAAACTTTTACAGTGTTTTCATATCAATGAGTGCTCAAACCCTACCGTAGATGAGTAACGTAAGAATAAGTTCAGAATCATCTCCAATTGAAGGTGAGAAAAATATGAAATTACGCTTACAAGATGAAGCAGTTTTTTTTAACCTACACAGTTCTGTTCCATTAATGAAAACTGCATACGGATGCCAGTAAAAAAGGAAACCAATGTAAATAAAATGAACTATGAAATATTTGGGGGTTACAACACAAAATCATAGATAATGGTTATTTGGGGGTTATAACACATCATAAATAATGGTTATTTGGGGGTTATAACACAACATCATATATAATGGTTATTTGGGGGTTATTACACAAAATTACAGATAATGGTTATACCAGTATCTTTTTCTATTTTGTTAAAAATAATCGGCCAATATATTAATATTTATAGTAGACAAAAAAACGTTCCATGTAATTTCATTGAGTGCCTTTTATACTGAAATTCCCGACGCCCTTTGATGTTTTGCAACAATACTTACCTTGCATTAACCTCTCATATAAAAAGGGAGAAAGGAGCAATGTATGTATCACTGTGTTTTAAAGGAGCATTTTCACAGATTTTGGCATGTATTAAAGTTTGTCGTTAAACGCGCTATAATGATAAATGAAAACATTGGATCTAAAAAGCTCCAGTAAAAATAAGACTAAAACTAGGGTTACTCAACTGGGCTCGAACCACTGACCCCTGAAGTGAAGGTCGATTACTTAGACCACTCGGCCATCCGTGCTCATACAATGATGATGTATTTTATTCTTTATATAAGCAATCCTCGTAGTATCACAAAATATAACTACAACATCACAACTCTCCTAACTATTCAATCGTTTCGCGTTGCAACGCTCTTCGGGTTTTTAAATCGTCAAAAGCTGCATATAATGGTTATTTTAGGGCAAAGTAAATGTTCAGTGTAACTGTTTTCTCACAAATATCATAAAAAGAACGAAAATGTGCGAATCTGAAACTTTTTTTGTGTACTTTTGTAAATTAACCAAAACGTGAAAAGGTCCGTAACAAGAACTGTTGTGCACGTGAGTTTGGTTTATAGTTACCACACAGCGCAAGACCTCACACAAACTGAATGCCTTTCAAAATAAATAGCTTACAATTACGGCTTTATTCATAATTTTTCTTAACTTCCATGGGTCAGGTAAGTGAATTCGTTAGAAGTGATGGTATGGAGCACATTCCGGTTTCTAATGGACTTCTAAATGCACACATCAGCTGTGGCCACAGTGCAACTGACCCCACTAGAGGTTATCATTACAACGATGAAGTGGCAACAGTCGTGTTAATATACGTCAGCTGTGAGAAATGATCAAGATATCTTACGGTAGATGGGGGTGGAATAAATCATGTAGGGACCGTACATTCATTGAACTATACCTCAAACAATCATATTGAAAAAACTGTAAAACTCAATATTACCAAAAAATACCAATGAACATATGGCCTATTGCTTAGTATCTGAGGTACCTCTTTCAGTGCTGGAACCGAATTTTGAAGGCCTTGGCAAACAGTTTGGATCCAGATGTTTGCTATCCTTATAGTATTCTTTCAAAAAAACGAAGAAAATGCGAATTTTAGAAATAAAGCAGACGACAAATTCCCCAGCATGCAAAGGGGTACACTGATATTGACTTTTATTTGGTTTGCTATACGTTCACTATGTAGTAGAAAAATTAAACAAAAGCATTCACCGCGCTCAGTTTAAATAGGGCTTCATGTATGTGCGCAAAATGTCGTCGTTACCGATTAGGCAATAGAGTCCGCACTATTGACGACACGTTTCGCCTTTTTTCGTAAAGTATTCATTTTTCAACGAAAAATCCCATGACAACGGAAAGTATCGTCCCTGATCAACATGTGCGGACTGCACGGGTTAATCTGGGGCGAAACTTACTCAACTCACATGCATCAATCCCCATTAATCCCAGAGCGAGGCTCAAATACAAGTAAATACGGAGCACATTATGGGCCCCACGTTACGTCCCGCGTTTGACGTCACTGACCAACCTGCCTATGAGCGCAGACAATCTTTTACCGGTTTTTGACTTGATTGCTCAAGATGCCGTATGCACTTTGTTTTTATGTGTCTTGTTTTGGGAAAAATATTACTTTATTTAACATCTCACGACCTTTGCAGTTATAAATAAATTAATACGGAATGTCATTAAATTCAAAGGCACGTCCCGTGTTCAATTAAGTAACCAATATCGTCTGACATTAAAAACACGCACTTGTGTCTTGTTCTGATAAAACTGGGCATAATACATGTGCGTAAAGTGTCGTCCCAGATTAGTATGTGCAGTCGGCACAGGCTAATCAGCGACGACACTTTCCGCCTAAACTTGATTTTCGGTAAGGAGGGACTTCCTTGAAACTAAAAACACCAGCGGAGAGGGTCGTCCCTGATAAGCCTGTGCGTAGTCGCTTTGTACTAGTTTTTTTGCGGTGCTAGTTTTACGCCATTGATTGAAATTTCAGTCAAGGTGTACTTTAAACAGTCCAGTAGATAGTATTTTGAATAGGATCTGGGCATTACGCATGTGTCATCGTGATCCTTTGCTCAATTTATGAATTATCTAAGTTTTGATATTTGTTGCACCTGATGTATTTTGCTAATATGCGTAAACAAGACTTCTACACCGTAGTTCCATTATGCTGATCGATTAAACCTCCCAGTGCATCGAAGTAAAGCGGTTAAAATGCCAATAGCAAATAATTTCGCCAAATGTTTGTGCAGATAGTAATGTAACAGTTTTGCTAGGTTTCATTACAAAATAAGCAATTGAATTTAAATGTGCTGCTTCTGCAGGACGTCAGGCATTGTGCTGGCATGGTATTTATGGTAAAGTTATTTACATAGGAAACGCTGCATTCGTTTTCAGAATGTCGGACACGACACCATTAAAGGAGAAGTCGCCGGCTAACGGAATGAACGAGGTGCCGGAGGCGAAGGTTGAATCGCCGAAAACAGCTGCCCGCATCGCCGCCCGCCGGGCCGCCCAGATGAGGCGGCAGCAGAGCACGGAGGGCCAGACGCGGACCTTAAGCGGTGATGGCAGTCTCAACCGGCAGTTCTCATTCAATCGGTCGAACTCGCTCGGGCGGCGGCCGAGTCTGAGTTTCAGCCACGCGGACTCGATCCCGTTCGGACTCGACAAACCGACAGCGGAGGAAATGAATGTCGATGAAGGTACGCATATTTTATTATATACTCGTACGGAGACGGAGGTGGGTGGTCATAGGCACATTTATATCACTCATTCCGCACTTGAAACACTCGGCGTTTGGTTTTATAAAAAATTACATAACCTATACATGATATAGTTTTGTAAATATGTTTTTATATTAATTATGAGCATATTGATATGATTATTTTCTCTCTGTTAAATGCGAGTCAATCAAGTTCAAAGTCAGGTGGATATATAAGTCCGTATAACCGGATAATTAAACAAGTATACTTAATGTAGTTTGTTTACCCTTTAAGGTATTACTTATGCTTTCACAAACCAGCATATCGGACAGTGAGGTTTCGTCCGGGTATTCCGACTCCCTCCCACTCCCTAAACTGTCTTCTAAACTTTAATATATGAGATACAATGGTTTCACGCTCAACCCTCGCGTAAATTTTCCCGTCATGTGATGCGTGCAGTTGGATACACGTTTTTCCGCCATGTTTTCCAGTTCCGTGGTGGACCTCCCGTCGTTTGCTGCTATCGTTCATCTGCTTCATCGGCTTCTTCTTCCTCTACTCGATGCGCGTAAACCTGAGCACGGCGATCGTCTGCATGAACAAGGATACCGAGGCGCATCACGGCACCGGAAACGTCACCGGCAACAGCAGCGTCAACTATAGTACCGGCTTGGAAAACGTGACCGTTCTCGTATCGACGACGACGGCGGTCGACCCAAATAACGAATGCGTTTTAGCGAAGTCTACAGGCAACTTGGTCGCCGAGTTTTCGTGGGATAAGCAGCAAAAGGGTCTGATCCTAGGAGCGTTCTTTTGGGGCTACACCGTCATGCAGATTCCTTCCGGTTACCTCAGTGACAGGTTCGGGCCCCGAATGATGATATCTCTGGGCATGTTCCCGTGCGCCATTTTGACAATCATCTGCCCCTTCTTGGCGCGTGGCAGCCCATATCTTTTGTTGGTTGGGCGAATTCTGATCGGAATGGGAGAGGTAATTCTAATCCGTGCGATGCCATTTTCAGTCGATGGTTCTCGCTGTTTTTATATGAGCTTCATTCTTGGAATTATGGGTTTAATGCAAGTTTGTGAAGTGTCTCCCATATGAGCCTGTGCATTTTTCGATTAAAGGAAGTCTCTTCTATACAACATTTAATTAAGGCGGACAGTGTCGTCCCCGATTAGCCTGTGCGGACTGCAAAGCTGGAATGACACTTCACGTACTTGCATATAGGCCTGTTTTCCCGGAACAAGGCTAATATAGACAACGACCAGAGTGCTTTTATTAAACAATTCAATAAGCAACTATAAAACTGGTTCCGATTGTGAGCGAGCTTAGTTAAAAAAAAGAAAAATATTATACTGTATTCTTAACAACTTTTTGTGATCATATAAGCATCTGAAGAATTTTCTCATGCTTTTTCTTGACTTTTGTATATAAGCCTATCTCAGTGAATACGCGGCCTAACGCATGTACGTAACATGTCGTCCCAGATTAGCCTATGAAGTCCGCAGAGGCTTATGAGGGACGACACTCGCCGCTTTTATGGAATCTGCCGTTGAAAGGAGGTCTTTTCTAAACGAAAATCCAGTCAATTCGAAAAGTGTCTTCACTGATTAGATTTTACGGATTTCACAGGCTAATCTGTGATGACACTTTACGCACCTGCATTAAGCCCCGTTTATGCGGAGCGAGCTCAATTAGACAATCCCTCGTTAAGATTATTAGTTACTTAACAACTTGTTGAAGAAAATAATTCTGGTTTTATTCACATGGGTCAACGCTTTAATAGTTGTCAGTTTGTCGAAAACAACGAATGCTTGAGTTTGTTTAATCAGAAGAATCTTTTTACCATAATTTTTAATTACTTTTGTATTAGAACGATTTCTAGTAGGCATACGACTCGTAGTCAGAGACACTAATGTGCGATTCGCTTCGATTTACCATTTTGTAATTTCGTTATAAGAATTTGCAACCAGCGAATTTTTTTTCATTATTCGTCTTTCGTTTTTAAAAAAGCTTTTTTCTAGGCAATGATGTACCCGGGAATGCAGTCGCTATGGGCAAGATGGTCGCCACCACACGAGCGTAGCCGATTGGTCGGTTTTGCCTTCGGAGGTAAGCGCCGTTTACCGAGTCATATTTGGGGGAAAATCGGTAAATTCCGCAAATTAATTCGGAAATGTTTCATTTAAGTGGATATATTATGAAACTTTGTAAGTGACTTGATTTTAGCTCACCTGAGCTAAAACACTCTAGAAGTCACATTTTAGTCCAATCTTCATGAAACATGATCAGAACATTTGTTGTAATGATATCTGGGATGAGTTCGAATATGGTTTGCGTCCGTCGAAAAACATGGCCGTGTGGGGGCGGGGCATTTTTCCTTCTATGGCTATTGTAAAACATTGTTAACACTCTAGAAGTCACATTTTAAGTGAAATCGAAATAAAAATTAGTAAGAACCATCTTTGTGTGTCCAGCGGTGGCGACATTGTTATAATTCTTCCAAATTTGAAAAGACACGACACGAGCTTTCGTACAAAGCTGTCAAAGTATGACTTTAAATAGATGTCTTCACTAGATGGACCTTTAGAGCCTAACTATAGGCTTTCAACATAGTCATAAATCATCATATTCTTAAAAGTACTCGTTATAAGTACGCACTCGGTAAATTTAAAGGTAAAAAAACACACTAAAAGTTGCACATGTACTAGGTTTTTTATAGTCTTGGGGCTGTACTGGATATAAGTAATTATTGGTTTATTATAGCAAATTATGCGACTACCAAAGGTTATTTGAATACTTCTCAAAAGTATTTCATACATGTAAAAGCCTTGAGTCCACCATAAGGTTAGGTTAAGGGTTATTTACGCAAGTACGAACTGTACATGATGTATAATATTATGCCACTTATAAATTTCGATTCACGCACCACCGAAGAAACTCAAGTCCTGGGAGAAACAACTCAACAGGCAAACGGCCTGGCTGCTGAAAACTGTTACAGCTCTTAATTTTTGGATCAAGTTATTTATGTAAATTAAGTGTTAACCCCTACAATTTACATGTATGTGTTAATAGTAAACAAAAATGTTTGGTCATTTTTACCGCTTTTTACTGCTTTTAAACTTGATTTTATTTGGGTCTGATCGTTTGATGATAAATCTGCCTTTAGAGTTGTATTTATTTCGGTCTGAAGTTAACTGACCATTACCTTAACAGGCCGCTGAAGTTTAGAGCAATCAATTGTAACACGACTGTATCTACATGTGTTTCTTGTCTGCAGGTTCCCAGCTCGGCAATGCGCTCACGTTCCCGCTGGCGGGTCTCCTGTGTGCGTACGGCTTTGACGGTGGCTGGCCGTCCGTGTTTTATATCACAGGTACGTATATTTTATGTGACGTAATCAACGTTTTTCGTCGCAGGTATATATACTTTATGCGACGTGATCAATATTTCGTCTCGCGTTTCAGTTTTGTTATCGTCTTTGTGAAGCGGCATTCGGCCCCTCGATTTGTGAAAATATTTAGTCGCGAACTTTTTAAAAAATTGTGAAAAATGGGTCGCAAAATGTTTCAAATTTTGAATAAAAAAGATTCGCAAACTGTGTAAAATCGTGAAAATTCGTGTCGCAAACATCTCAAAA